>NC_140490.1:9247421-9392421 GCF_964271855.1 Acomys minous
TCTCATCCATCTTGCATCCTCATCTCCAGCGGCGCCAAGCCTCTTCTCCCTTCTTACTCATCTCTCTCCTTGATCTCTGCCCTTTTCAGTCCTTGGGCGGCTCTGTTACTTTCACCGTCACCTTTCCCTCCCTCCACTTTTTCCGGGGTCTCTGTCTCCAGTTCCTCTCTCATTCCTACCTCGCCGTCCGAGCGTGTCCCTGGGTCCATGGTCCCACTCGCCCGCTCCAGCGCGGAGCAGGGCGAGCCCGGCCAGCGCGCAGAGCAGCGACTGCATGGTACGGAGCCACCGAGTGCAGCAGTCTGTCCGCAGTCACCTCCCGGGATCGCGCCCGCCCGGCCCGAGGAAATGCAGTCCAAGCCAAAATTCCTGGGCGGCTCCGGGCTTCTGGCTCCAGAGAACCCGCCCGCCTCCTCCAGAAGCCCCACCGAACCCTGTGAGAAGGCGCAGCCCGGGATCCCGTCTTGAAGGCAACCTCTTCATCAGGGCTTCTTGTCCAGCCCTCCACCCCCACCCCTCACCCTTGGGGAACCAGCACAGAAGTGGTGGGGTGGACTGCATGTGGGAGGGCTCCAAGCGCTGCTTCTGGGGTCACTACTCCTTATGAGCCCATTTCATAGACACCTAGATTGAGCCCAATAATGAGGACTTTCCTCTGTGTCCCTCGCAGGCTGGCACAAGATCTGAACGCCGGATTCCTAAGAAACTGGAAGTGTTCTCTGCTTACTTCTGAACCAGAAAAGAAGGCTAATGCTACCAGACAGAGGGAATCAAAGGCTTAGTGCCTCGGTCTACAGAAACCCACTGTTAAAGACCGTTTAAGGAGTGGGCCAGGTGTGGTAGCACATGCCTTTAATCCCAGCACTAGGGAGGCAGAGGCAGGTGGATCGCTGTGAGTTCGAGGCTAGCCTGGTCTACAAAGCGAGTTCAGGACAGCCAAGGCTACACAGAGAAACCCTGTCTCAAACAAACAAAAAGCACCCCCCCCAAAAAAAAAAAACAAAAAGAGTGAAGGAGTAAGATGCTACAAGCTGCCCAAAAAACAGCTCAGATCTGGGGTGTCAACCTTTTTTTGTGAGGTATGAGGGCGGGCACTTGCCCCTCGCCCTCCTCATTGCCCCCCCCCCCCCCCCGCCCCAGTGAACAATGAATTCGGTAGTAAGAGAAATCATCAGTGGAATTTACAAATCTATGGAGAAGAGTTATTTTGGACCTTTGTTGGTTACTTACAAGTTACAATTTGTTTTTTTGGTTTTTTTTTTCTTTTTTGGTTTTTCGAGACGGGGTTTCTGTGTACAGCCTTGGGTGTCCTGGACTTACTTTGTAGACCAGGCTGGCTTCAAACTCAACAGCAATCCACCAGCCTCTGCCTCCCGAGTGCTGGGATTCAAGGCACGCACCACCACGCCTGGCTTTCTCTTACATCTTATTTTCTTCCTCCCACTGACTCTCTTTCTCTCTTGCTGTCTCTTTCTCTCTGGGGTACTCCGCAGGGTGATACAGACTGCTCACTGAGGATCAAAGGGAGAACATAGCCAGAAGCAGAGGGGTCGGGGAGAGTGCAGAGTGGACATGACCCTGAGCCATGTGAAGAGGAGGGGAAGGGGAGAGAGGGAAGAGGGGGAGAGAGAGAGAAGAGAGAGGGGAGAAAGGGAAGAGGGGGAGAGAGGGAAGAGGGGAGAAGGAAAAGGGGAGAGAGGGAAGGGGGAGAGAGGGAAGGGGGGGGGGAGAGGGAAACCACTTGCAGCAGTCAAGAGTGGCAAAAGGTGAAAGAGGGAAGGGTAACCAAAATAGCTGGATTGTATAGGAACAGTCTGGGGGTGAAGGGCAGCCCAGGCCCTGGCCAGGAAAATTCAGGGTAGAGGACAGGATATGGCAGCCATACCCTATAACAGATAAGGACTGAGGGATGCTGGGGGAACCTAGCAGCCAGGTCCGCTTTGATGTTAAATAGGCACCTCAGCCATTTCTCGCAAGACCTGAGACTTAACATTTGGTAGTCTCTAGGAGAGGTGAAAGTGGAAATCGTGATTCACATAGACATCTACCCCTTAAGGAGGTCACAGGCCCCGCAGTCATTATGCTATAAACCGGAGCTAAGCCATGGAGAGTGGAACCCACCCTGCTATCTCTGATCCATTCCTAGCACTTGGGAGGCAGAGGCAGGTGGATCGCTGTGAGTTCGAGGCCAGCCTGGTTTACAAAGTGAGTCCAGGACAGCCAAGGCAACACAGAGAAACCCTGTCTCTAAAAACAAAACAAAACAAAAAAGTTGAGAATCAGAGAGGTTAAAGAAACTTTCAGGTTGTAGAGTTGGATGGTGTGGAATGAGGGTTCAAATCTAGTCCTGTTTTAGAAAACAGTATACGCTGTTCTTAGTTCTGTTTCTGTTGGAAGCAAGCTGCTGGGGGAGGGGTGGGGTGGAAGCAGAGAGGGTCTGTGTCTTCAGCCTAAGAGTAGGCTGGGATCTTGTGCTGGTGGTTGTTTTTCAGTGAACCTCAAACCATTGCAGACCTGCAGCTTAGAACACTGCAGATGCCTCACCTGTGGACCACACTCATCCAACGAGTACAAAAAGAGAAGACAGTAAAACCATAAAGCAAGAACAGCGATTCCAATGAATCTGCAGAGGCCAAGTGCAGAGCTCCTAGCTGCAGGCTGGATGTTGGTGGGCAAGCGTGAGGGGATGGCTTTATGGAGAGTCACCCTGTTTGTCATGTAGCAAAACAAACAAACAAACAGTCAAGACGGGTGGTGTGGTGCACACCTTTAATCCTAGCACTTGGAAGACAGAGCCAGGTGAATCTCTTAGTTTGAGGTCAGCTTGATCTACACAGTGAGTTCCAGGGCAGCCAGGACTACACAAAGAAACCCTGTCTTAAAAAAAAAGACCACTCACAGCTGGGCAGTGGTGGCACACGCCTTTAATCCCAGCACTTGGGAGGCAGAGGCAGGCAGATCACCGTGAGTTCAAGGCCAACTTGGTCTATAAAGCAAGTCCAGGACAGTCAAGGCTACACAGGGAAACCCTGTCTCAAAAAACCAAAAAAAAAAAAAAAAAAAAGAATCAAAAAAACCCAAACAACAACAACAACAACAACAACAAAAAAAAAAACCCCCACTCACACAGCTGAGTGGTGGTGGCACATGCCTTTAATCCCAGCACTCAGGGAGGCAAAGGCAGGTAGATTGCTGTGATTTTGAGGCCAGCCTGGTCTACAAAGCACAGGACAGCCAAGACTACACAGAGAAACCCTGTCTCAAAAAAAAAAAATCAAAACCAAAACACATACACACAAAGTTAACTTGTCTGCTCATGTAGCAGAAGAAACAAAACCGGGTGCAAGAGAGTGTCTGAGGATCAAGACCATTTGATGATCTGTCTGTGTCTCTAGGTGGCTAAGTATGAGTGAGTACAGGTTCCCCAGAGCCAAAGAAGGCATTGGATACCCTGGAGCTGGGGTTTCAGGCAGTTGTGAGGCCTTTGTGTGGGTGCTAGGAACCGATCTCAGGAGTTCTGCAAGAGCAGTAAGTGCTTTTACCTGCTAACCCACTGCTGCAGTCTGCAGCATCACATACTGTATCTGCTGTTCCTCATAAATCACAGTCCATGTGTTAACCAGGAACTCTCCCCTCCGCCTCCCCAGGAGGCAGTGAGCCACCACTGCCCCGGCTTGAATCTAATTCTTAAAAAGCTCCGCTTGGAGATTAGGACGCCCAGCTGAGCTGGGTTAAGGGGAAGGATTTGTCACAATAATGCCAAGAATTGTCTATACTTAGCCTGGCATGGTGGCACATGCCTTTAGCCTTTAATACTAGCACTTAGGAGGCAGTGGCAGGTGGGTCTCTGTGAGTTCGAGGCCAGCTTAGTCTACAAAGTGAGACCAAGGCAGCCAGAGCTCTGTGTAACAAAGAAACCCTGTCTCAAAAAACCACAAATATAGCCCGGCGTGGTGGCACACTCCTGTAGTCCCAGCACTCCGGAGGCAGAGGCAGGCGGATCACTGTGAGTTCGAGGCCAGTCTGGTCTACAAAGTGAGTCCAGGACAGCCAAGGCTACACAGAGAAACCCTGCCTCGAAGAAGGAAAAATAAAAAAAATAAAAAAATAAAAAGGAGAAAAAAAGAAAGAAACAAAAAACAAAACAAAACAAAATCAATTGTGATCCACCCATGTGTATGTTCAGAATAGAACTCGGGTCCTCTAGAAGAGCAGTAGGTGCTCTTACCCTCCGAGACACTCTGCAGCTGAGGACATAACAGGGTTTCCCTGGGTAGCTCTGGTTGTCCTGGACTCACTTTGTAGACCAGGCCTTGAACTCACAGAGATCTGCCTACCTCTGCTCTGGAGTGCTGGGATTAAAGGTGTGCACTACCACGCCCTGATATTTGTTTTGTTTGAAACAGGGTTTCATTTTGTGTATGGCTTGACTGAGCAACAACTCACTTTATAAAGACCGGGCTGGAATGAAGCTTACAAAGATCCCTGCCTTTGCCGACTATTGGGACTTTTTGTTTTGTTTTTGGTTTTTTGGAGACAAGGTTTCTCTGTGTAGCCTTGGCTGTCCTGGATTCACTTCGTAGACCAGGCTGGCCTTGAATTCACAGGGATCTGCCTGCCTCTGCCTCCCGAGTGCTGGGATTAAAGGTGTGCTCGACCACACCCAGATTCACCTTAAATCTTTAAAAGACCCTGCGCACTAGAGTGAAGCGACTTCCTCTGGCCTCATCCTCTGAGGCTGTTAAACTTGCCTAGGAGCCTCAGTTCTCAAATAAGTCTGACCTTTTTTGTACTTTTAATCTGGCTTCGATTGACATATTTCGTCGTCAGAGACAACCCATCATCTTAGTGCTGAAACCTGGGAGAGTTTGAGTCCCCAAGCCCAGTGGCCCCGGGTCCTGGACAAGTGGAGACTGCTTCTCCCCTCTCTCCGCCTGAGGTAGCTTTAGATTCGGTAAGTGACCCGTTCCCCAGCTGCTGCCGAGAGGCACTAGGTCTCTCTCTCTCTCTCTCTCTCTCTCTCTCTCTCTCTCTCTCTCTCTCTCTCTGTGTGTGTGTGTGTGTGTGTGTGTGTGTTGGACCTCTCTGGACTCTCGGTGAAGACGTTGCCAGTTGAGAGCGAGTCTTCCAGAACAAACCCAGGCCTTTGTTCCAAGATATTCTTACATTCCCTAGTCATCTGTTAGTGGATTAACCTCACCAAAAACCTACCAATCCCAGATTTGGGACCCCACTTCTATATTCTTGGGATTTGGCAATAGCTGGGAAGATGGATGCTTCTGGGTCTAAAGTTGATCCTCAGTCTCCTCTAGGGTGTCTGCTTCGAAATCTTCCTAAATTGGGATCTCAGAATTTGCGTCCTACACGCCTGCTCTTCCTCTGCTCTGTGGCCTGGCCACAATATGTTTTAGACAATCAATCTAAGTGGCCACCAGAAGGCACGCTGGAGTTTAACATTCTCTGTGATCTTCAAAATTTCTGCCGGCGTTTGGGCAAATGGACTGAGCTTCCTTACGTTCAGGGTTTTTGGGACCTGCGCTCTTGCCCTTCCCTCTGTAGCCAGCGCTCAATGGCCCAGGTCTTGTTGGCCAGGGTTATAACGCCCCCACATTCTCTTTTATCTGGGGAGTTGGATCCTGAGTCGCCTGCCAAGACTGAGTCACCTGAGTCACTGAATCCCCCAAGCCTTCCTCAATCTCAACCTATTTCTCTCCCCTGCTCTGGGAAGCAGGCCAAGGAACAGCCCCTCCCCCATTTCCGACCTCCCCAGTCCGCTGTCTCTCCCCCCACTGCCCCTCCTATTAGGCGAGAACCCACAACCTGGTCTCGGTTCTCACACTGGCCTACCTTGCCTGGATTATCCCCTGTGGCGTCACACACTTGGCCCAAGCCGACCTCTGCTCTTCTCTGCCCTCTCAGGGAAGTAGACAAAGCCGAGGGCCCTGTCCTAGTTCAAGTTCCTTTCTCTCTACGGGACCTCTCCCAGATTGCAAAGCGGCTAGGCTCCTTCTCTGCCAACCCTTCTGCCTATATTAAAGAGTTCTGCCACCTTTGCCAGGCCTATGACTTAACCTGGCATGACCTCTGTGTTATACAGGCTTCTACCCTCACTCTCGAGGAAGGTGAAGAAGTCCAGGCCGCAGCCAGGCAGTATGCAGACCAGACCCACCTAGTGGACAATACAATGCCTGTGGGTAAAACGGCAGTGCCAGATACAGAACCCAACTGGAGCTACCAGCTGGGGCAGGATAGCCGCCAGAGGAGGGACATCATGGTCCGCTGCCTCCTTCAGGGTATGGAAATGGTCTCAAATAAGGTTAACTTTGATAAGCTGCGAGAAATCATGCAGCAAGCAAACGAAAATCCAGCCCATTTTTTAAATCGATTACAAGAGGCCATGATTCAACATACTCGACTAGATCCTGCTTCCGCAGAGGGGGCTACGGTCCTTGCTACCCATTTTATTTCTCAATCATACCCAGATATTCGGAAAAAACTAAAAAAGGTTGAGGATGGTTCCCAAACTCCCATACAGGAGTTGGTAAAAATGGCATTTAGGGTCTTTAACAGCCGAGAGAAAGCGGCCAAGTCTTCCCGACAGGCTCAGCTACAACAGACAGCTACGTTGCAGGCCCAGGCCTTTGCAACTTCCCTGAGGGCAACCGCACCCCTCCCGAGGGAACTAGAGAGGTTCGCAAGGCTACATCCTGCCGGAGCGCAATTAAAGTCAGCGCCACCTGGAACCTGTTTCAAATGCGGCCAAGTTGGGCATTGGGCCCGCGCTTGCCCAAATCCTGGGCAGCCCAGCAAGCCTTGCCCTCTATGCGGACAACCTGGTCACTGGAAATCGAAGTGCCCCCACATGGTCTCGCCCTCTGTGCGCGGCCACGGAGGCTCAGTCCAATCAGCTCAGGCACCGCAGACACTTGCAGCCTTCGAGCTTTTCGGCCAGGCGGAGGACTGGCAGACGCCAGACTCCGCGATCTCCATCACCTTCGACGAGCCCAGGGCAACAATGAAGGTAGAGGGTAAATCCATCTCGTTCCTGGTAGACACGGGGGCTACCTTCTCTGCTCTAAACTCCTATTCGGGCCCCACTATGCCTTCGCTAACTTCTGTCACAGGGTTGGATGGAATTCCCTTCTTTGCGCCCAAGACCCCGCCACTCCTATGCTGTCTTGCAGGACGATCTTTTTTTCATTCTTTTCTGGTCTTGCCTGAATGCCCAGTTGCTCTGCTCGGCCGTGATATCCTCAGCGGCTTTAGGGCTACCCTCTTTCTCGCCCCTCTAACTTCTCCTGATTCCCGTCCTTTGCCTCTAGTCGCCTCACAGATCCCCACTCCAGACTGCCCTACTCCTACCCTACCAGAGCCAGTTGATGCCAAAGTATGGGATATCCCCACACCAGTGATTGCTACCCACCATCGGCCGGTCCCTCTCTGCCTTAAGAACCCCTCTTCCTCCAGACCCCAGTTTCCCATCTCTGAAACTCACCGCCTCGGCTTTGAACCTATCACCACCCGCCCTTTATCTAAGGGGCTCCTGATCCCTACTGACTCACCTTGCAACACTCCCACTCTCCCAGTTCGTAAACCTTTCATGGCCTATCGCACTGGACAAGGTCTCCCCTTCATTGATGAAGCAGTTATTCCTACCCACCCTGTAGTTACTAACCCTTGTACCCTTCTCTCTAATATTTCTCCTACAACTTCCCATTTTACTGTCCTGGATCTAAAAGATGACTTCTTGACTGTTCCTCTTCTCCCTGACTTGTAGTTTCTCTTTACCTTCACTTGGTAGGACCCTGACACTTGTAGTGCAAAACAGCTTACTTGCACAGTTCTCCCTCAACCGGGACTTTTGAGATAGCCATCATCATCATCATCATCATCATCATCATCATCATCATTTTGGGCAGTCACCGGCCTGGGATCTTTCCTGCTTAGACCTTAACGCTAGCACATTTCATTATGTAAATGATACTTTATTCTGCCACCCTTCCCTGTCT
The DNA here is from genome assembly GCF_964271855.1 of Acomys minous. Classification (NCBI taxonomy): domain Eukaryota; kingdom Metazoa; phylum Chordata; class Mammalia; order Rodentia; family Muridae; genus Acomys; species Acomys minous. Next base: position 9,255,431 of record NC_140490.1, read on the forward strand.
CTGTCTCAGAAAAACACTGTTTCACATCCCGGTATCTCCCACAGTCCTGGGGGGCAAGGTTGAAAGAGCCAAGGGACTGATAAAACAGCTTACCAACTATTTGAACCAAACCAGCAATTCCATAATCAGGGATTAATTGATCTGAACAGTAAACAGTACATCTTTCTGTAAGAAATCTGCTCAATCAGAGCTGGTCAACACCCAGAAGACAGTTCACACCAATGCCAGATGTTTTTTCTTTGGTTTTTCAAGACAGGGTTTCTCTGTGTAACCTTGGCCATCCTGGACTTGCTTTGTAGACCAGACTGGGTTTGAATGTAGCCTTTGCTGTTCTGGACTCACCCTGTAGACCAAGCCGAAACCTCCTGCTAGGCATGGAGCAACCAACTCCCAACTCAAACACTGCACTCTGCCCTTTTTCAGCCAGAAGTTGCCAGATATGTACTTGGTGCCCATATGTCCAAAGAGGTTAGGATGTTTGTTGACATCTCTGGTTGCTCTCCCTTCGCTCACATGGTCTGATAAATCCCACTCCCTCCAACCCTGCCTCCTTGAAGGATAGTTCCTAAATCAACCTGCCCTTTTTGTACTTCTGGCTTTGATTGGAATATCTCTTTGGTGATCAGCCATTAACCTTGTTTTTTTTTAATTTTTAGAATTACTTAATTTTTGTGTCAGTATGTGGGGATGTGTAGATGACTGTGGGTTTCTTTGTGGCAGAACTGTTAGATTCCCCCCGGAGTCAGAGTTACAAGTGGTTGTTAGCCAACTGAGACACCGGGAGTGGAACCTGGGTTCTCTGGAAGAACAGTACAGTTGCATGTTCTTAACTACTGAGACATATCTTCAGCCCCTATTTCTTTAAATTAATATATCTGTGTATGTGTGTATGTGTGTAGGCTTGTGCATACAATATCAGTGGAAGCCAGAAGAGGGTGTCAGAGCCCCTGGGACTAGATGTGGATGTAACACACAGAACCTAGGACCTCTGCAAGACAAGCTAGTGCTCTTAACCACTGAGCCATCTCCCCCAAGAAGAGGTGAAAAAAGCAAAATATTGGTAGTGTTAGAAGATTTACTTGTGTTCTTTTTGTTTGTTTTATTTTTGTTTTTTGAGACATGGTTTCTCTGTGCAGTCCTGGCTGTCCTGGACTCACTTTGTAGACTAGGCTGGCTTTCTTTTCTTTCTCAGAGATCCGCCTGCCTCTGCCTCTGAAGTGCTAGGATTAAAGGCGTGTACCACCACCGCCTAGCTCTTGTTTGTTTTATTTCTCAGTCCTCACTCCCTGGTCTAGGATCTGTTCAATATTGTCCAGAGCAGGCTCTGGCAAGGGGCACCTGAACAGAGGGACTCCTAGATAACAAGGAATTCAGTGAAGGACACCACAGGAGAAAAATAAGCTCACATAAAATAAAAAGTGAGAGTGCAGTGATAATCTCTCCTGTAAAAATGGGCCAAGGTAATAGTTGTTTGCTGTTTGTACATATGCTTTAAAACATGCTTCAGGCCCAAGGAACAAAGGTAAGTCAGCAACAGTTGTTTACGTTTTTAGAGTTTATGGAAAGTGTTTGTCCATGGTTCCCTGAAGAGGGAACACTAAACTTGGAAACTTGGAAAAAGGTAGGAGTTAAGTTACAGGATCATCAGGATGCTTTTAACCCTGAGATGGTTCCTGTAAACACTTTTAGTTTGTGGGCTTTAGTTAGAGATAGTTTAGACCCCAGGCATGAAAGAAAAAAGTTAAACTGACATTGTGAGGAACGTGTCAATGCTTGAGAAAAGTGAAACAGCCCTCTACTCTAGTGCCCAAGCCTGTGTAGATTCAGGCTGCAGAGCAGTTAGTACAGGAACAGCTGGATATTGGTCACCTAGCTCTTTCTAATTTTCCCTAGAATCTGTTTGGTCACATATTGGCAAAGTCTCGAGACTGTGTTGGTTTGTCTTGCCCATCAGACAATGTTTTACGGTTGTCATGTCAAATTTTGTTTCTATGTCTATACATTTGTTTAACTGTTTAAATGTTTTATCTCTTATATTCTGAGAGAAAGGCCAAACTTCACCTGCTGGCCAATTTTCTAACTCATTTCAAAGATTCTTTAAAAAAAGAGACAACAAAAAACTGATAAACTAGCTCTGTCCTTGGAACCAGGAATTTACATCTGGGAGTTTCCAGCATGAATCAAACTGGAAACAAGCCCAGGGCTGTCAAAACAGCTAAAGATGTGCTCTGAGCTCTGGCAAGCCCCAAAACTGCAACATAGTGAGTACAAGGTTACTACTCACATAGGGAGGACTAGGTGGCTGAATAATGAGTTAATGTGGTGGTTCCACTTAAAGACACCAAATTGTTAACACTGTTAAAATTTGGTTTAATTTTATAAAAATTAATGGTTATGCTCTATGGCTTCACTCTTTTTTTTTTTTAAAGGAAACTCTGATATATTATTAGCTCTGATAAAGGTATTTTATTAACAGCCTATACGTATTTACAACATTCATTTAAAAAGCACAGATTGCTTATTGCTTCAGAGAAAATTCAGCACGAACTCAAGTGGTTAAGGACTGTGACAGCTGTATTTGATATAATGGCTGGTGCTTCTTTTAACTTATACATTGCTAGTCAATATATAGCTCGAGCCTTACAGATTTTAGAAAGAGTTCCATATATTGAGACTTGTTGGGGACCGGTTACATGGCCAATGTTCAGCCATCTTGTCAGAACCTAGGTTCCTATTTCTCCAGAAGTCTGCCATTCCCCAGAAACTAGCTGACCGTGTCGTAGGTTGGCAGTTAGACACCTGTTGTGGTTTATTGTGGGGGCTGGTCAATCTAGACCCCTGAGCTACTCCATTTTCATTGGGACTACTGACAAGATCAGATTAAAGGCTAGCTGCCTGTGAGCAGCAGTTCCGGGAGCTTTTTCCTGACTAATCAGATCCTTCACGACTTTCTTGGAATTTCTCTCCTGCAATTATAGCAGCTGTAAAGGTAGATATCTACCTGCTGGAGCATTCCAGAGTTAGGTATCTATAGCAACCCTTGCTTATGCAAATGCCCATACCTCTGTGCCTATATAAACTCTCTAAAATTTCTCAATAAACAGGGTTTGATCAGAATGCAGGCTTGCCCCCTTCTTCGTGTCTAGTGTTCTGTCTCTATACAGGAAAAAATTTCTCCTGAGCGTTAGTCAAACCCCGGCGGGCTGGGGCAGATTGGCGCCCAATGTGGGGCTCGGAGAATGGAGAATTCACCTGTCCATCGCCCTTCTGGACTGGCCCGTCACCCTGGATCGCCACAGGACTTTGTGCCCGTGAGATAGATCGACTTGGATCGCCATGACTACTCAATCGTGAGATAGATCGACAAAGGTAAGCGACGGCAATACACACATGGGACAGTCACTCAGCAAACATGAATATTTATTAAGGGGCTCAAAACTTCGCTCAAGACACACGAGGAACGCGGGTAAAGAAAAAGGGCTTGGTAAATTTTTTTCTCTTTATTGATGATATTTTCCCTTGGAGGCACTGTAGATGAAAAACGCTGGCAATGAGTGGGGGATTGCCTTCGTGATTATTATAGATCTTTTGGGCCTGAAAAGGTCCCAGTGTCTGCCATATCTTACTGAAATCTCATTAATGATATATTTGGATTACCACAGACTTCATGTCTGTGAGTCAGATCAAAACAGATCACCACGGACTTCATGCCCATGAATCAGATGTACACAGATCGCCACGATTCCCTGAATCGTGAGACAGATCGACTAAGGCAAGACACAGCGACACACACACACATATGGGACAGGCATTAAGTAAGCATTAGCTTTTCTTACAGGGATTCAAACAGTCCCTTAAGACACAGGAAACTCGGTATTGCTCTATAATCGTCATGTCAAATTTTATGTCTATGTCTGTAAATTTGTTTAATTTTTTAAATATTGTTTTTAAATATTGTTTCATTTTTTCTATGTCTTGAGAGAGGGCCAAGCTTTACTCACTGGCCGATATTCTAAAACAGTGCAGCACAACATGGCACGCACAGCCCATGAGGCAGTAAGAGTATTGCCTCCAAGGCAGGAGCAGGCCCACCCTTCCCAGGGCCTGGACCCAGGCACAGTGACTGCCTGTGGGGCTTGACTCTTACAAAACAGGCATGGCTGTGAACACATGGCCAGTTGGAAAAGTGCGGTCTAAGGAATAGTTTATTGCCTAAAACTTAGAAATTTCTTGCTTAATTTTTTGCTTGTAAGTGACTAACAGTTTTCCAAACTGGTCTAGGAAATGGAGTTAATTCCAAACTCCTTAGCTACAAGGTGTTTATAATTTTCTTATTTCTTTGCTTAATGTTTACTTGAGGTATTTCTAAAATTTTTAGATTCTCAAAAAAGAGAGATAAACTAGTTTTGTCCTTGGAAACAAACATTTACAGCTGAGAGTTTCCAGCTTAGATCCAACTAGCTAAACAAGCCCAGAACTAGAATTTCTTTGGCCAGATAATTTTACAGACACGGCTCCTAGTTATCTGCGGGCTTGACTCCTACACAGTAGAGATGGCTATAGACACCTGGCTAGTTGGAGAGATGGAACTAGGAGGCTGAAAGTTTTCTAAACTAGGCTAGGGAATGTAGTTAACTGCTTAAAACTTAAAATTTTCTTGTTTCCCTGATTAATTTTTGTTTGAGATGTTTAAAGAATTTTTTTTTAACTAAAATTGGAATGAAACAATTAAACAAGTCACGGTGGCACATGCCTTTTAATCCCAGCACTCAGGAGGCAGAGACAGGTGGATCTCTGTGACAGGGTGTGGTGGTGCACACCTTTAATCTTAACACTTGGGGATTAACAGGGACAGAACTCTTGAGTTCCAATCTGATCTCCACAGGGCGTAATCTATTTATAAGCTAAGTTACTTACAGAGATGTAAGTTTTTAAACTTACTTTAGACTTGGTACTTATGGGAACATTGCAGCCAGGATTGTCCTCTCCTGTGGCTGTCCCCAAGGATACTTTTAAAATTGTCATAGACCTTAAGGATTGTTTTTTCACTGTTCCCTTGCATCCAAAAGATTGCAGTAGCCTTTGCTTTCAGTAGGCATTCTGTGAATTCTAGAGAACCAATGAAGAGATATCATTGGCAAGTTTTGCCTCAGAGAGTGACTAACAGTCCCACCCTATGTCAGAGATTTGTAGCTACAGCTTTACAAAAGGTTAATATGTATGTGTGTGTGTGTATATATATATATATACACACACACACACCCCAATTTATATATCATTCATTACGTGGATGATATACTTGTTGCTGAAAAGGATTGGCAACAAGTGCTTTTGTGTGATGCTTTTATGGAAACCCAATTATCTCAGTCTGCTCTACAAATAGCTCCTAAAAAAATCCAAAAGGTTGATCCATGTTCGTATTTGGGATTCCAGCTTTTTTCTTCTCAGGTAAAACACCGAAAGGTATCACAGTGAAAGTGGATCATTTAAAAAACTTTAAATGGTTTTCAAAAGTTGCTTGGTGATATAAATTGACTTAGACCTTATTTAAAATTAACAACTAGAGATTTGCGGCCCTTATTCAAAATCTTATAAGGAGATTCCTCTCCAAACTCGCCCTGAGAGCTTACAGCTAAAGATAGGAAAGCCTTGGCATTAGTGGAAGAGGCTATCTCCAATCAATTCATAACCTATATAGATTATGATAAGCCTCTAGGATATGTCAGCAAAGCTTTTCAAAACTTTTGTGACTTTTTTCCATAAAGCATGTTACGGGTATTCCTTATAACCCTCAAGGACAAGGTATGGTGGAACAGGCTCATTCTACCATAAAAACCTCTTTACAAAAAGCAAAGAAGGGGGAACTTTACCCCCAATCACTTAAAATTCTTTGAGTCATGTTCTCTTTATTTTAAATTTTTTACTGCTTGATGCCAAAGGAAATTCCGCAGCCAGTCGATTCTGGCACTCAGTCATCCTTCACTAGAGTGAAATGGAAAGATCCTTTCACTGTGGTCCAGTGGAATAGACCTGACCCTGTATTAATATGGGGTGGAGGCTCTGTGTTTTCTCGCAGGAACATGATGCTGCACGCTGGCTGCCTGAGAGGCTAGTGTGTCAAGTGGATGTTGGCATGGATGAGTTTGCTGGTGATCTTGAGGTCGGAGGAGAAGTGCTATTTCTATGCTAACAAAAAGACCTGGAAAAGCAGCAAAAAGCTCCTCCATAATCCACTTTGGAATGGGCTCCAGGGGTTCCTCCCATATCTTCTCCCTCTTTTAGGTCCCTTGTTTGGCTTTTTTTTTTTTAAGCGCAGTGAACTTTATTGATGGTATTCAAGAGAGTAGGGCTCCCTGGGCCCCTCCCATTATTCTGGGGTCTAGGATGGAGACTGTGAGGGGAGATACTCAGTGTCAGGGGCAGAGTTGAACAGGGACTCCTCAGCAGCCGAGGGCCTCTCTCTCTCTCGCTTTTGTGTCCTTGCTGGGGTGGGGGGTGGGGTCCAGGGCTTCTTACTCCTTGGAGGCCATGTAGGCCATGAGGTCCACCACCCTGTTGCTGTAGCCAAATTCATTGTCATACCAGGAAATGAGCTTTACAAAGTTGTCGTTGAGGGCAATGCCAGACCCAGCATCAAAGGTGGAAGAGTGGGAGTCGCTGTTGAAGTTGCAGGAGACAAGCTCCTCAGTGTAGCCCAGGATACTCTTCAGTGGGCCCTCACATGCCTGCTTTACCACCTTTTTGATGTCGTCATACTTGGCGGGTTTCTCCAGTTGGCATGTCAGATCCATGGCGGACACTTTGGGCGCGGGAACACGGAAGGCCATGCCAGCGAGCTTCCCATTCAGTTCTGGGATGACCTTGCCCACAGCCTTGGCAGCACCAGTGGATGCAGGGATGATGTTCTGGGCAGCCCCATGGCCATCACGCCACAGCTTTCCAGAGGGACCACCCACAGTTTTCTGGGTGGCAGTGATGGCATGGACTGTGGTCATGAGTCCTTCCACAATGCCAAAGTTGGCATGGATGACCTTGGCCAGGGGCACTAAGCAGTTGGTGGTGCAGGAAGCATTGCTGACAATTTTGAGTGAATTGTCATACTTCTCCTGGTTCACACCCATCACAAACATGGGGGCATTGGCAGAAGGGGAGAAGATGATGACCCTTTTGGCTCCACCCTTCAAGTGGGCCCCGGCCTTCTCCATGGTAGTGAAGACACCAGTGGACTCCACAACATACTCGGCACCAGCATCAGCCCATTTGATGTTAGTGGGATATCGCTCCTGGAAGATGGTGATGACCTTCCCGTTGATGACAATCTTCCTGTTCTCAGCCTTGACCATGCCGCAGAACTTGCCGTGGGTAGAGTCATACTGGAACGTGTAGACCATGTAGTTGAGGTCAATGAAGGAGTCATTGATGGCAACAATCTCCACTTTGCCAGATGTGAAGACAGCCCTGGGAACCAGGCACCCAGTACGGCCAAATCTGTTTACTCCGACCTTCACCATCGTGTCAATGGACGAGGATGGCACTGCACGAAAAGATGCGGCTGCCTCTGGAACAGGGAGGAGCAGAGAGCCCCTTGCTTGGCTTATTAATATTACTATCACTAGGACCCTTTCTCTTCAACAAACTCATAGCCTTTGTCAAACAGCAAGTGGATGCCATATGGGCAAAACCTATACAGGCCTATGTTCACAGACTGGAGCTTGCGGACTAAGGCTATTCAGATGAATAGCAGGCCACACCTTAGGCTTTCAGACACCTCACTGGCTTTATAAAACAATGGCTAAATGCTCAAGATGCCCGAGCAATACAGGTGCATTATCATAGACTTGACTTGGCAGACCAAGGCCATGATGAGCTTGAACACTAATGTGCCTTCGTTCCCCTTCCTTGGCATGGTGAGGATGGCATATACTCAGATATTGCCTGCCATAAGGCATGGGCACCTGCAAGGGGTGTAGGACAAGGTACCGCAGGGGGAGGACCCGATCGTCTGACTCTGAGTCCCCTGAGAAGTAAACCTGATTGCATAGAGGTTGATGTCGAAAACTGTCTTGTCCGCTGTATGTTGGGGATGCCCATAGACAGCAAATCAGGACCTCCCTCTCCTCCTCAAAAAGACATCTTGACAGGCCAATCTGGCCCTAGGAGGATCAGGTCAATGCTTCCCCCCTCTGGTTAATGCCCACTCCCTCCGGGGACCAAAGCTCACCCGTATATGATGAATCCATCTACATCCTCTTCTAATAAAGAGAGGGAGGAGAGACTACTAATATTCAAATATAATTATTGTTCTCTCAAGTACAGAGATGTTTACATGCAAGGATTCAGCCTTGTTATATCAGATATATTCAAGCTCATTCTGGATTGCCTGGTCCTTTAGCAAAAGGATATTGTAGATCAAGCTACTAGACAAGTATATTTTACTCAGGTTGAACTTGATAAAAAAAAATCTTATGCTTTGCATCATCAAAATTCTAGACCGCTATGAACCACCATGTGGTTTCTGGGAATTGAACTCAGGACCCTTGGGAGAACAGATAGTGCTCTTAGCCTCTGAACCATCTCTCCAGCCCATTTTGATGCTTTTATGCTCGATCAATCATAAGACTGGAATTCCTTATAATCCCCAACGCCAGGGGATTGTGGAACATGCTCACGGCACCTTAAAAATTCAGTTACATAAAATTGAAAAGGGACAATTATACCCCTCCTCTCTCCATAATAGTTTTAATCCTGCTCTTTTTTATTTTCAATTGTTTAAATTGGATGCTCTTGGTCATTCTGCAGCAGAGAGATTAGCAACAAAACTTTATTATGGAGAAGATGTCTAGGGGACAAACCATTACAATATATTGTAACTAAAGGCAACAGATTTCTATTGGACTGGTCAGGTAATCAAATAGGAGATACTGAAAAATCACCTCAAACAAAATCAGATAATTAGGAGAAAGGACTCTCTGCTGGACTGTGGTGGTCGGACTCAGGATATCCTCAGATGTATATATGGAAACTTGCTGCTGCCATGGGCCTGGTAAGAGACCAAGGAAAGGACTCGTGTAGAAACAACAGTTCTGGATGCCCTCTAACGGGAGTTGTTAAAACATGTATCAGCCAACCTTATGTTTTGTTATTGGGAGATAACATTACTTTTGTTGATGAGTGCTTCAGTGTTAGCATTACTAATTATTATTGTGTTTCTGAGGTACCTAATGGCACTCAAGTTATGGAATTTCAGCAGCCTTCCTTTGTTATGGTCCCGGTTAATGTTTCAGGATCTTGGTATGATGAAAAGGGTTTACAAGTTTTGGAAGAACTAAGAAATGCTTTAAGTAGACAATGAAGAATGATAGGATTGATTATAGCTGGAATTTCTGTTTTGATTACTCTTATAGCTACCACCACCAGGGTTGCAATTGCTTTGTCTCAAGAAGTGCAAACTGACTCTTTTGTAATTCAATTATCTAGAAATGTCACTTTGGCACTTGGAACTCAAGAAGCCATTGATGTTAAGCTAGAAGCTAAGTTAGATGCATTGTATGAGATGGTACAGTTTCTAGGTGATGGATTTCTAGGAATTAAAGTTAGAGCTTATTTCAATTGTCATACTGACTGATTGAATTTGTGTTACTTCTAAGGTGTATAGTGAAAGTGTATAATTGGGGTTTAGTTAAAACTCACCAGTAGTATGGAATAATGTAAACACTTCTATTGATCTAATACAGTTGCATCAAGAAATCTTAAACTTGAAAATTTCTGAACCGTTCAAATTTGATGCAGGTAAAATAGCAGAAGATATTCTAAATAGACTATGGGCCATTCTTCCTTCTTGGCCATCTTTTACCTCTTTTTGGAGGTATTATAACCTTGAGCATATGTGTTTTACTTGGCATCTGTATATAGCCGATTTTGGTCAAAGCATTGGTCAGCACTTTCCAGAAAGTTTGAGCTGAAGTGCACAATGTCAAACTGCGAGCATTGCTATAATCCCCCTGCAGAGGCTGGTAGTCAAAGACGGGTAAGCTCCATTAGGGCTAGGTCAACCTAAGATAGAGCATGAATGATGGAATTCATGTACCAATGATGTAAGACCTATGCCCTGAATAGGACAACCTAAGATAGACACAGTCATTCTGCGCCTAGCCAGTAGGCTATGGCTTTTCAAAAAATTAAAAAGGGGGAACTGTCGGGAGCCCTTTGTAAAGGCTCTGTGCGTAAGCATTGCTCTTGTACTCTCTGCTCCACATAGATTGTGATTAAGCAAGATGTTCTGCCAAGTATATACTCAAGGTCTTCAGACTAGCAGAAAAGGTACACTGTGGCCTCAAGGCCGAGAGTTGATTGAGATTACATGTCTTTCCCCATGAGAGTGTTTGCATTATCTCCTGAGAGCGACATTCTGCTTTGTTTTCCCATGCCTGAGATGTGTATAAGTTGAGCTGGTGAATAAAGCTGAGGTGTCCTGTGGTCTTGACTACAGGCCCTCTGAAGCCTATCCTGTGTTTCCGGCTATTTCTTTCTTCTGTTTTTTATTTCTGTTCTTTCATTTCTCAATCCTCACTCCCTAGTCTAGGATCTGTTCAATATTGTCCAGAGTTGGCTCTGGCAGTTTACATTTCCCCACCTACAGAAGCCAGCCAGCCCAAGCACTCAAAGGAACCCTTACAAGACAATAAAGCATTTACCTACCCACTAACTAAGGGCCTCCTTCAGCATTCTCCAGAAATGAGCATCGGCCCTGAAAAGAGGTGGGCATGAATGGATAGAGCTAGTGGGGTGTGCCAGGCAGCTGCTAGGCATCAGAGCGAAAGGTCAAGCTGGCTGGGTGTAGTGGTAGTAAGCGCCACCATCACACTGTCTTTTCTGTGCCTAGTGCTCAGCTAAGGCCTCATAGTCTACAGGGAGGCAACAAGGTAGTAGGTCTAGCCCTGCTTTTTTTTTTTTTTTTTTTTAAATAAAATGTATTAAGGAATCCTCTGCAGGAGGCCATGGTACATCAGTGCAGCATGCTATGTCCTTGCAACTCTCAGGCTAGTGAAGGGATGTTTTAGAGGGGACAAACAAGTAGGGTTGTTTGGTGGCTGGCGGTAGTGGGCCTTGTGTAGTCTGGGCACTCATGGCCGCTCACAGAGGGAAGTGCCCTTTTTAGAAGAGGGACATCCGGGCATATTTCCGTCTCCCCGCCAGGTAGCACAGAAACCCACACAGTGAAATGTGAGGCTCAGAGGGTCTTGGAGGTGGCCTATGTATGCCATTGTAGGGGATCCCAGCAGTTTATTCCAGTGGCCTCAGGCCATGCATGCTACAGCCTGGTTTTGGGTCTCCTCAGTCTGGGCTGCTGGAGGACACATGTCTGGAATTTGGCAGAGCCCCTCTTTGCTCACAGCCAAAGGCAAGGGGCCAAGAGAAGCAGGAAATAGAGGCTGGCTGGACTTCTGGGTGGTTGGGTGAGAGGGTCTGTCCAACTGGAAGCGCCTGAGTGGCTGGGGGCAGGGTGTCTGGAATGCACGAAGTCTTCTGGTCCTCTGCTTTTGGTACCAATGATTTCTAAAGCCATAAGGAAGTCTGGCCTAGATGAGCTCTCTTTGGTGGAAGGAACACAGCTAGCTTCTCCACTCACAGTGGAGGACAGTTGCTGGCCACAGCACATAGAATTATTGACCAGAAAAGCTGTCTCTAGGTTAGCATGGTCATCTCCAGTGGGTTGGGAAAGAAAGGCAGAAGACTTCGAATGTTGAAACTTAGTGCTTTTAAAAATCATTAAGCCAGGCATGGTGGCACATAACTTTAATCCCAACACTCAGGGAGGTGGAGGCAGGCAGATCTCTGTGAGCTTGAGGCCAGCCTGGTCTATAAAGCAAGTCCAGGACAGCTAGGACTCTGTTACACAGAGAAATTCTGTCTTGAAAATCAAAACAATCATTTTATTTAGCTGGGCTGTGGTGGCACACACCTTTAGTCCTTTAATGTCAGCATTTAGGAAGCAGAGGCAGCTGGATCTCTGAGTTTGAGGCCAACCTGGTCTACAGAGTGAGTTCCAGGACAGCCAAGGCTATACAGAGAACCCCTGTCTTGAAAAACAAACAGCAACAACAACAACACACACACACTCACAAAATGATTATTTGCTATTTTATTTTACTGAGATGATCTCATGTAGCCCAGACTGGCCATGAGTGAACTCAAGTAATGGAGAATGGCCTTGAACTTCTGATCCTCATCCATACAGACCGGCTCTACCATGCCTGCTTTATGAGGTGCTGGGGGTTGAATCCTCAACTTTGTAAATGCTAAGCCAACACTCTACTTATTGAGCTACAGTCCCAGCTGTCTTTGGGTCTGACCCATTCCCAGGTGAGAGTAGGTATAGGAAGATGAGGCCATTTGCTTAGTGCTGGGAGACAGTGTAGAAGTGTAGAGTGAGGGTGAGGTGAATGCCAATAGTGGTGTGGTACCTGATGGCTCAGATCTGGGTCTTTACAAGGAATGCTCACACAGTGTTGTTCACAGAGCTGTGCTCCACTAATGATCACAAACATGGAGTCTCCCAAAAGCTCTAAGATTACCTGTAAACAATGGAGGCAGCTGGCACCCCCACCCCCAGCTTTTAAGGAATGTTCTCTGCTGGTCTCTCTCTCTTTCTCATCTCATTTTGATTCCTGGAGGTGGGTGTTGTTGTAAAAATGTTAGCTGTCTGCAGACAATGTGTGGATGACCCCCACCCCCCACCCCCACCCCCACCCCGGCTCATTTTGTAGACCAGGCTAGTCTCGAACTCACAGATATCAGCCTGTCTCTTCCTTCCAAGTGCTGGGATTAAAGGCCTGAGCCATCACACCATGCCAAGACATTTTGTTAAATTAGTTTTTCTCCTTTCAGACGACTTTAGCTTGTGTCAAGTTGACATAGAAGTAATCACCACAGAGTAAAAATTGATTAAAAAAATGAACACCAAACCAATATTATAAGTTTGCACAGCTAGGTTTGTCATCTCAGAAAGAGGAGAGAGGAGGCTCCAGGAACAGGCTACATGGTGATTCCAGACAGGATTGGACTGTGGCGTGAGACAGTGTCTTCAAAAGAAGGACACATTTGCTGACCCACTGTAGAGCCAGGGTTGGAAGCCTTTTTTAAAATTTCTAAATGCTGAAGGCCTAGCTTGCTTGTCTGCATTGAACAAGGCAATCCCTCCCTAATCTCTTCCATGCAACAGTGACAATTTTTTTCTCTGATATGGTTCAGATTTCTGGCTATGCTCCATTCCTCCAGTTCCAGAGCCCTTTAATAAAAAGGCTAAATCCAGGTAGTAAGATGACTCAGTGGATAAAAGCCAAGCCAACTGGGTGTGGTGGCGCACACCTTTAATCCCAGAACTCAGGAGGCAGAGGCAAGTGGATCGCTGTGAACTCAAGGCCAGCCTGGTCTACAAAGCAAGTTCAGGACAGGCAAGGCTTCACAGAGAAACCCTGTCTGGAAAAAAAAAAAAAAGAAGTTAGAACACGAACCCCTTAGGTGTCCTCTTATCCTCTACATATATACATATTGTGAGAAGTACTAAACAGGTGAGATGTCAGCTCAGTGGGTACAGGTGATTGCTGCCAAGCCTGCCGACCAGCATTTGATTCCCGGAACACACAAGGCAAAAGGAAAGAACTGACTCTTGCGAATTGTCCTTTGACCTCCACAGGCATGCTGCGGCACATAGGCACCCCCCCCCCCACATACAAGTAAATAAGTAAATCGATGAATAAGTAAATGCAGTAAAAATTTAAAGTAACAGTACTTTAATATGCAAAGCTGTGAGTTTTCAGCAAAGTCAGTGTGTATGTATAATAGCTCTTTAGCCTATTCAAAGAATGTTTTACTGGGGCTGGAGAGATGGCTCATTGGCTAAGAATGTTTTGACCAAAAGAAAGTCTGCAGGGTGCTAGTTCACAGGCAGGTCTGCTAGCTTGTGAGCAGATCTGATGTGCTTTAGGTTGCTTAGCACCACCACCAGGTGTGTGCTAGGGACACCAGACATTAAAGAACTAACCTCTCGTCTTTCTTGCACTCTCTCTAAGGAGTACTGTCTTTCCCTTTCTCACTCTGCCACTGTCTCTGTCTCTGTCTCTGTCTCTGTCTCCTCTCATGGTTCACTCAGGCTGTAACCCCTCTCCCTTTCTTTCTCTCCCCACGCTTCTAAAAACAACCAACCAACCACCACCACCACCACCAACTCTATTTGTAATGATAACACAAGGAATCCAGTTGTATTGTGAAGTTACAAGCCCCCCTCCCCCATTTCTCTGTGTAGCCTTGGCTATCCTGGACTCCCTTTGTCTTTTGTTTTTTGTTTTAATTTTTTTGGGTGGGGGGAGACAGGGGTTCTCTGTGTAATAGCCCTATCTGTCCTGGACTCGCTTTATAGAATCAGGCTGACATCGAACTCACAGGATCCACCTGCCTCTGCCTCCCAAGTGCTGGGATTAAAGGCATGTGCCACGATGCCTGTCAGTAAGCACTCTTTTTTGTTTGTTTGTTTGTTTGTTTTTCCGAGAAAGGATCTGTGTCATACTGGCTGTCCTGGATTTTCTTTGTAGACTGGGCTGGCCTTGAACTTACAGTGATCCACCGGCCTCTGCCTCCTAAAGTGCTGGGATCAAAGGCATGCACTACCATGGTCAGCTCAGTAAGCTCTCTCTCTCTCTCTCTCTCTCTCTCTCTCTCTCTCTCTCTCTCTCTTTTTTTGTTAAAGAGATTTATTTATTTATTTATTATGTATGCAGTGCTCTGCCTGCTTGTACCCCTGCAGGCCAGAAGAGGGCATCAGATCACATTGTAGATGGTTGTGAGCCACCATGTGGTTGCTGGGAATTGAACTCAGGACCTTTGGAAGAACAGACAGTGCTCTTAGCCGCTGAGCCATCTCTCCAGCCCCCTCAGTAAGCACTCTTAATGGCTGACAATCCCTCCAGCCCCATACAGCTAAAGAAGAAAGGCTTGGGGGTGGTTTGAATAGGTATGTGCCCCCATAGACTCATGTGTTTGAATGCTTGGCAATAGGGGATGGCACTATTAGGAGGTGTATGCCACTTTAGGGGTGGGTTTTGTGGTCTTATCCATGTTCAAGCTACGACCAGTGTGACACACAGTCTCCTGTTGTCTGTGGATCAAGATGTAGAACTCTAGGCCCCTACAGCTCCAAGTCTGCCTGCGCTTTGCCATGCTTCCCACCATGATGACAATAGACTACACTTCTGAAACTATAAACCAGCCCTAATTAAGTGTTTGTCTTTATAAGGGTTCCAGTGGTCACAGCTTTGAAACCCTAACTAGGACAGGGGGTGTTTGAAAGAGAAGAAACCTGGGAAACAAACAGGAGAAAAGACAGAACAGGACCCACACAGCAGTATCCTTCTAGACAAAGCCAAGCAAAAGGGATTAAGATTTGTAACTTCACAGCTGGGCATGGCAGTGCGTGCCCTTAATCCCAGCACTCAGGAAGCACAGGCAGGTGGATCTCTGTAAGTTGGAGGGCTGCCTGGTCTACAAAGAGAGTCCAGGACAGCCAAGACTACAAGAGAAACCCTGTCTCAAAAAAAAAAAAAGTTCTTACCGGTCTTGAAAAGGATCCAGGTTTGGTTATATCAAGAGGCTCACAAATGCCTGTAGCTCTGATTTCAAGGGATATTATGCTTTCTGGTCTATGTGGGTATCTGTACGCATGTGGTGGACATACATTCATAAAGGTACACACATATATGTGTAAATAGTAAAAATAAAATTTTTTTGAGACAAGGTTTCTTTGTGTACCCCCTGACTGTCCTGGACTCACTTTATAAACCAGACTGTCCTCGAACTCACAATGATCTGCCTGCCTCTGCTTCCCAAATGCTAGGATCAAAGGTGTGTGCCACCAGGCCCAGCCCTGTTTTTTTGTTTTTGTTTTTCAAGACAGGGTTTCTCTGTATAATAGCCCTGGCTGTCCTGGAACTCTCTTTGTAGACTAGGCTGGCCTCAAACTCAGAGTCTACTTGCCTCTGCCTCTGCCTCTGATGGGATTAAAGGTGCATGCCACCATGCCTGGCCTAATAAATCATTTTTTAAACATTATTTATTTGTTATTTATACAGTGCTCTCCCTGCATGTGCACCTGCAGGCCAGAAGAGGGCATCAGATCACATTATGGATGGTTGTGAGCCACCATGTAGTTGCTGGGAATTGAACTCAGGACCTCTGGAAGAGCAGTCAGTGCTCTTAACCTCTGAGCCATCTCTCCAGCCCCATAAATCATTTTTTAAAAGAAAGAAAACCCAAGGTGTCAGAGACCTTTCTGACATTTCTCAGTGGTGGTCACCTTAGCAATTTTTCCTGCTTTGACTGTAAGGAGCCTGCCTACCTTTGGGTATTTCTGAAGTTCTGGTGTTGATTAGTTTCGACTCTCCTCTCAGACAGGCTGTGTAGTCTTCTGGAACTTATCAGCTGCAGCAACAGTGTTCATCCTTGTTCTGAGTGTCTGGCTGAGGTCCGACTGATTCTGGACTAAACTTAGGGTTGCATCATGCCTTGGAGCTTGCGGGGATAAGGGTGATCAGGGTGGTGGTGGGGCAGGGGGGAGGAAAATTCATGCAAGCATCATTGCCTGTGGCAAAATGATCCAGGAAGTGGTGAAAATGAAAACTTGGTGCAGCCAGGCTAGATTAAACTTTGGGAGTCTGATGCCAGGTGGTTTATTGCCAAGATATTTAAACACAGTACAATGCTGAAAATAAAGTTTCCTGGTGTAATGCAATCCCTGGTGTGTAAGGAAACATACTTACAATGAAAATCAACTAAATAGATATGTCATTTCTTCCAAGAACATGAGTTTAGAGACAGGCTACCTGCACTAGCTTAAGCCCCTTGGGAAGGATCTTGCCTGGTCTCAGTCATACAGATAGCATAGATGTCATTTGGGCTGTTAGCCACCTCTTGTCCTGGTTGTGGGAACTTGGTAAGGCCTGGCTCAACAGATAATGCAGACCAAGCAGGGTGTTAACCACCCACTGTTCCTAGCTTTCTGGATTGAAAGGGGATGATCCTGTCTGCCTCACATTCCTGTTTTCCTTGGTGATCTGTGGACACCAGGACCCTCTGCTTCCAACAGGAACTGTTTCAGATCCCACATGGATCCAGCCAAACACTGCTTCCGGTCATTCATGCTGTTTTCCGCCTCAAGGGTTCTGCAACTCTAAGATGAGGGCACAAATAAAATTTAAGCCTTCAGCTGCTGTGCCCCACAGCTGCAGAAGAAGCCAGGTAGCCAAGGACCCATGCACACTGTTCACACTCCAACCAGCAGCTCATTGTTTCACCTGGGGCTCAGTGGATTTTTTT
Organism: Acomys minous; assembly: GCF_964271855.1. Classification (NCBI taxonomy): domain Eukaryota; kingdom Metazoa; phylum Chordata; class Mammalia; order Rodentia; family Muridae; genus Acomys; species Acomys minous. The sequence goes on from NC_140490.1 coordinate 9,272,798, forward strand.
TTTTCTTTTCTTCTTTTGTTTTGGTTTTCGAGACACGGTTTCTCTGTGTAGCCTTGGCTGTCCTGGAGTCACTTTGTAGACCAGGCTGACCTTGAACTCACAGCGATCTGCCTGCCTCTGCCTCCCAGAGTGCTGGGATTACAGCTGTGCACCACTGTGCCCTGCCCCTAGTGGATTTTTCTAAAAAAGGTTTTTATTACTTTTAATTATGTGTCCTTGTATACCTGTATGTGTGTGTGTGTGTGTGTGTGTGTGTGTGTGTGTGTGTGTTGTGTACAATAAGTGCTCACAAAGGCCAGAGGCAATAGCTCTCTGGGGGCTGGAGTTAATGTGGTTGTTAACCACCTGATGTGAGTACTGGTGACCACACTTGGGCCTTATACATGGTCTGAACTGCTGAGCCATGTCTCACCAGTTGGCTATCCCCTGGCTTGCTAAGTTACCTCTTGATGTCCATTTTGACCCTGACTGAGGATGGGTGGTTTCTGATTGCCAGTCCCTGGAGGGCAATGTGCAGTTACTGGTCTGCTTCTTTTAGTATGAATGTATGAATACCTTCACAGCAGAAGATACCTGGTGGCTAGTTCCAAGCTGAGTTGCTTGGGGCCATGCCCCTCAAGTGAGGATTGCCATCCTTGCTTCCACCCCAGGGGTCTCAGACCTAAGGACGTGAACTTGGACACTGGTGTCTGGGAGTCACGTCAGCCTAGTCACCCAAACTGTGTGTCTGACCTAGCCTCTCTCTCTCATTTTGGAGTTTAACTCCTAAGGTGAACAATCAGGAGCATCTTTGGAGTCACGTACAATGTCCTAAAGACACTGCACAGTGGCCACTCAGTACTCAAATCAAATTGGTACGTCCCTGCTGGATGCCATTTCAGAGAGGGATCTCAAGTGGTTCTCTGTTCTAAGAAATGGGATTGGACAGTGGAGTCCATTTCAGATGTGACTTTCAGGGGAAAATGCATCTCACTGTGAATATATGGACACTGGGGAGTGACTTTGTGCCTGGTTAGTTTTGACCCTGCCAATCAGCCCCAGTTACTTGTTACAGATAGATGTAGGCTTTGGAGGCCTGGGAGACCAGATTTGATTCCTGGTTTCCTCCTCCTCTGTTAGTTCTGATTGTAAACAAGCTAGGAATTCATTCAGCTTCCATGCTTTTCCTTGCTTTTGTTTTGATTTCTTGAGAAAGGGCCTCAAACTATGTAGCCCAGGCTAGCCAGAACTCACTGTGTAGCCCAGACTGATATGATCTTGTCTTAGGGATTCTATTGCTGTGAATAGATGCCATGACCATGGCAACTCCTCCTGCTCCCCAGACAGTTTCTCTCTGTAACAGCCCTGGCTGTCCTGGAACTCTTTTTGAGCCCAGGATGGCCTCGAACTCAGAGAGATCCATCTGCCTCTGTCTCCTGAGTGCTGGGATTAAAGGTGCACGCCACCATGGCAACTCTTATAAGGAAATATTTCCTTGGAGTTGGCTTACATTTCAGAGGTTTAGTCATTTATCCATAGCAGTAAGCAGCTGAGACTGAGACCTGGGCCTGGTTTGAGCATCTGAACCTCAAAGTCCGCCCCCAGCGACACACGTCCTCCAATGAGGCCTTGCACCCTAACGTTGCCACTTCCTATGGGCTTTTGGGGGCCATGTTCCTTCAAACCACCCTAGAACTTATAATCTTATTTCTAATTCCTGAATGCTGGAGTTTTTCAAGTTGGAAAAACTGAACTAGCAGCAATGTTTCTTGGGAAATATTTGCAAAATATTCAACACTTCTTACAGGCAGCTTGATGAAATATAAAGGCATCAGGGGTCTGGGTGTGCATAGAGGTTGAAGTTGAATTATATAAAAGGCAGGCATGGCTGTTAGCACAGCTCCTGGCACACAGCGAGTGTTCAATTGATTTTGCACTGATGAAGGCAGAAGCCACTCTAGGGCATGCTGCTGACTCCAAGGGCATGATGAGATTGTTTAAGAAGCCCTCCTCTGGGGGAGGTATGTCTCTGCCGACCTCACAAGATGCCAGGGTAACAGCAGTGACACATCAGTCACTGAAACTTCATGATGTATTTATTTCCAGATTCCTAAGAAGTAGGCTAAAATTCCAAGCACAAGCCTGTGAGTTCTGGCTGTGCAGGAGTTAAAGCTTCCTAAATGCTGTGAACATTCTGAACTGGTAAGAAACCCTGGGGCCTGCAGACGGTTTTATACTATTTGTGCATTGCTATGGATACAACACAAAGGAGGCGTCAGCAACGTGGACAGGACGCAGGGGGCTCAGGCAGCTAACAAAGGACACCATTCTCTCTGAACATGTCACTCTTGGAACTTTTGAAAAATACTTGGGACATGAGGCACACTGCTGAGCACACAGCTTTGGGTGGTTTACTCCACATTCTTGACAGGCAGCTTGGGGGAATGTTGAGAGGTGCATGCGCTGTGCTGTGTGTGTGTGTGTGTGTGTGTGTGTGTGTGTGTGTGTGTGTGTATGTGTGTGTGTGTGTGTGTTGGGGGGGTAGTGTTGGTGGACAACCTGCAGGAGTTGGTTCTCTCCTTCCACCTCGTGGGAACTGGGATCCAGCTCAGTTCATTAGGCTTGGTAGTAAGGCTGAGCAGAGCTGAGACATGCTAAGCTGTCTCACCACCCCGGATACTGTGTAGTTTAATGCCACTCTACATAAATTGAGGAAAAATAAAATAGAATAGAATTAGGAGGCATCCATGATGGTTTTGTTTGTTGATTTTTTTTTTTTTTTGAGACAGGGTTTCGCTGTATAGCCTTGGCTGTCCTGGAACTGTTTGTAGACCACACTGGCCTCAAACTCACAGAGATCTGCCTGCCTCTGCCTCCCGAGGGCTGGGATTACAGGCGTTCATCTTTAAAGTGGAACACACACACACACACACACACACACACACACACACCCCTCCCCCAAGCCTCAAGGATCTTCTAAAAGAGGGCTGGAAGAGATTATCAGAGACAGAGGTGGTGGAAAGCCGCAAGGAAACAATGCTTTCTGGACACAGATGGGCTCTTGCACATATGACTGGACAGTGACTGTGACAGCATGCACGAGACCTGCACAAGCTCAAGCTGGGCAAACCAGCAGAGCGAGAGAAAGGAGGGCACAAAGTCACAGTGCCCACTGAGGAGTGAGTGGCATTTGATAGCTGTGGCGAGAGGCAGTTTACTTTACCCATGTGACCCCTGAGGGGTGGACCACACATCAGGACAGGCCAAGCAGGGCAAAACAGAAGCCGTTTGATGGGAGCTGGAAAAGAAGGAAACTCAAAGATGAATGGAAAGGAATGGGATGGTGAAGGTGGGGGTTGCAGACAGACTTGGGTGAGAGGGAGTGAATGTGCTCAAAATACACTGTATGAAATTATCAAGTTATTAATCAAAATATTACTAAAACATCTGACAATTTCATACATGTATATAATGGCATTTTGGTTGACCAAGCCTTCCATGAGCCTTCCTTCTCTTCCTCCTCTCACTGAAAACTATCTTTTCAACAATCTAGTTTCATGTCTCTGTGTGTGTAGGTGGGTGCGAGGCCCATTGACTAGAATTATGGTGGCTCACATTATGGAGCATCATGGCGGTTATTTACTTAGATATGGCTTTTATCAGTGTCTACATCACTGAAAAGCATGCCATCCCTCGACCAGCATTCATTAGCTTCCCATAGTCCCTGACTGGGTTGGGGGCATTATTTGCCTCTCCAACGTGCATGATGAAATAGGGGATGGGTCCAGTCTTGTGTAGGTCACTACAGCTGCAATGATGGCTGGGATACATCCGCAAGTATTCGTCTCCTCTCTCCACAGCTCCACAGCCCACAGCCTGAGCCTTCACTTGGGGACTCTCCTGGGGGTGAGGTGTGCTTCTCATAAATGTTTGTCAACACAGACAACCTGCCTGCCCATGTCACTGTGGGGAAATGAGGAATTGTTCTGAGAACAGTTGGTCCTCCAGGGAGAGGGCTGTTAAGTAAGGACTCCTAGAATTGTCAGGGTCATGCTGCCAGGGTTAGGGGACCGAGTAGTTAGTGACCCTTCCCACCCAGTCGGCAATCATCAGATGTGCACAGTGAATGGGGAGGTGCCAATAGCGGGCTGGCTGGAACTCCTGAGCTAGTATCACCCCAATAGGAGTGGTGGTGTGACTGAGCCAAAGGTGGACAGAGAATCACTGAGCAGGAATGAGAGAGAGAGAGAGAGAGAGAGAGAGAGAAAGGAGGTGGAGAGAGAGAGAGAGGGAAAGGGGCAAGGGAAGGGGAGAGGGTTAGAGGGGGAGAGGGAGAGAGGGAGGGAAAGAAAGGGAGGGGTGGAGAGAGAGAGAGGGAGAGGGAGAGGGAGGGAGGTTTCCCAGGGAGGACCCTTGCAGAGGGGGCACTGCCCATGGAAGCAGTCTTGTGCTTTTCTGTTGCTGAGAGCACTAAACAGGCTCAACAGGTTTTGTGTGGAGCAGGAGAAAGTTACACACGGAGCATAGTGAGCAAAGTTTTCCCGCTTTGGTCAGCACTCCTGAAGGGCTAGCAGTACGGGGTACAGCTGGAGCCCGAGTGCCAAGGGGAAACGAAAACTAAGAAGTGCCTGAACTGAATGAAGGTGCAACCCAGCCATGCCATTAGCTCCCCAGTACTCTACTCCACCACAGCTGGGCAGGGTCACCTCCTCTGGCTTGGAGCATCAGGGAGGACATCCCTAATGTTACCTACCCTCCTGGGTTCCACGGGTCCCTCTAGTTCCTTATCTTTCTTTGTAGCTGGAAGAATGGAAACGGGGGTGGGGGGTGGGGGGGGTAGGAGGGGTTTGTGTGGGGGTGGATAGGAGCCTGCCTCATGGTGCCTAATGAATGCCTGTGGAACTGACCTCATGTGGAAGCTTTACTTATCTTGGTCTGGAACTAGGGGAGAATTTGGGGGTGGAAGCTAAGATATCAGTAGGGAGGAGGGAAGGGAAGGGTTAAAATGGGGAGCAAAGGTGGACCCACAAAGAAATCTAGTTTGTGCCTCAGCCAAGGAGCTCAGGAGAGTGGCACAAGGCCTTTTTTTCCTCAAGCAGGTGGTCTGCAGAGGAGAAGGGCAGGGTTCTTTCTATTTCTTTCTTAAAAGACAATTGGTCTGTTCAAGGTTGGTCAGAGCACCCCAAAATAAAAGTCTTGGACAGCTTTCTATGACAGACATCACCCAGGAAACAGAAATCATCATGAAAACTGGGACCCACTGAAAGGAGGGCTTGAAGAAGCTGAGAGACAACTTTGCTATCTCTTTTAATTGTGTTTTTGGCGCTTTGGTCTATAAGCCAGCAGGATGGAAAGAGAGGCTATACCAAAGAGGAACGTCTGTAGGAACCAGAGGAGCTGGGCCTGGCCATCTGTGATTCCTTTATGCCTGGAAAAGAGAAAATTTACACAACAGAACTTTAACGTTGGTTCCAGGGGATAACTGTATTCTAGCTTTAGGTCTATTTAAAATTGTAAGGTACAATGTATGAGGATCTGGTTTTGGGGTCTTTTGTTTGTTTGTTTTTGTTTTTGTTTTTTGAGACAGGGTTTCTCGGAGTAGCCTTGGCTGTCCTAGACTCGCTTTGTAGACCAGGTTGGCCTTGAACTCACAGCGATCAGCCTGCCTCTGCCTCCCAAATTCTGGGATTAAAGGTGTGCGCCACTACGCCTGGCTGGTTTTTGAGGAGCATTATGAAAGAACATACATCTGTGTCTGAAGCAAGGCTTATCAGATCACAATCTCTGAGTCTAGAAACCAGACATGCATATTTTGAAACAGCTCCTCATCTGATTCCATTTTGAAACTGGACTGAAAGTCACCAGCCTACACAGCAAAAGCTCAGCTCTTTTGCAAGCTAGAAGGCGGCCTGCTAGCCATTTGTTTCAGTTGATTTGGCAGAATTTTTGAAACACAGCAAAAGTATCCCAGTTAAATAACAAAATCAACTAGCAACAACACAAGCAAACTGCATCTACTTCTGTTCCAGGCTCAGTATCAGGTAATAGGGATTCAGGCTGCACTTGAGCATGCTCTCAGCCTGAAAGATGAATTATTTAGACGTGGCTACTCATGACTTACACCAGATACCAAGATAAAAGCGCTAAGTTCTTATTACAAAGACTTACTTGCACAATACCAAGGCATATAAGGACTCCCCCACATGAATCAGCCAAGCAAGCCAAAACCTGAACAGAAAAAGACAAAAATGTCTGTCTAGTTAAGGTGATAAGTCATTTGCTAATTAAATCTGACACAGAAACTTTAAAAAGAAAGGCGTCTGATTACAAACTAGCATCGCTGTTAGCTACCTAAAGGAAACTGCAGGCTTCTCTGGTACCCAGAGAGCCTGGGGTTGCAGTGTTCACATTCTAGCTTTCCTTACCCGTTCCTTAGCAGAGTGTGATGATAGTCCACCAAGTATTTTGTGAGGGGACCCAGGGGTCCAAGGTGCTGGTAAGGGACACTCTGAGGCCAGAAGACAACCCACTGCAAGAGAACCAGGGCCATGGAATAGTTCCAGAAAATGGTTATTTTTCAAAGCAGCTGTGAAACAGTAATGACTCTACAAAAACTACAGGCCAAAGAAACTGAAAAAGTCACCCAGTCCTCCCTTCCCAATTTCTCTTTTCTAAAAACAACTTAATTGTGAGATTTATGCAGAGGAAATATGCTTATGAGAATCAGTGTCCAGGGTGACTTTTTTTTTTTTAGTGGATATCAGCAAAACAGTATTTTATGGAGGTTATTAACTATTTTAAAAAAGAGTTTATGTGCTTTGGCTACACTGCAGAAATTATGACTTGAGCCAATGCCCTATTTAATTCAGAACAGCTTCTCTTTCACTTTTTGTACCCCTAACACCAGAAATGGTTTTCATAGGTGTGACAAAGAAGTAAGAGCAGCTTTCTGGAGTTTTGTTTACAATTGCACAAGGTTTCTGTAGCTAAATTACCATCTTTTTGGTCTCTATCTTGTAGTTTCTTTGAGCTTGGATTGTCCTTGACAATTATTACATGCCAACACTTTAAAATTTTATAGTTCTGCCCATTTCTATCAAGGACAACCGTGCCTGTCCCTCCCGTTGTTTCAGAGTTCAGATGAAGAATATATTGTAACTGCCTCTTTCCAACCAGTGGCATTAAAGGGATGTACCTGACCATCTCCACAATAGCTTTGTCTGAACTAGCAAAAGCTTCCTATTTTCTGTTTGCTAACCTATCAGAGATATGGGACCTTAGAACAAAAATGTACCGTTGAAAATTCTCAGTCCATGCCCCTGCATATGGTGAAATTAGGACAGGGGCGATGACATTTGACATCAACAATACTGTGGGCATGACAATCCTAGGGTCTCCTGGAATGTTTAAATAGCATTTCTTCATAATTATACCAACTGAGCCCAATGTTTTCCTCAGCATCTTTCCTATTACTCTTTAAACAAACTCTTTCTCAGGGGGATAAAAGCTACTCTTCCTCTGTGCAGCTGTCTTCTTCCACAACTATGCCCAGTTATATTCTCACCCTTTTTAACAATTAAACCCTTCCCATCCTTTAGGTTTATCACCATTTTTTAAGCAATTCAAACTTATGCAAATACTCCTGCTTTGAATCTCCCGAGTTGTTAGCTCTACGGTAATATAGTAATTTCATTTCTCCCTCCCCAAAAGGATAAAACTCTGTTAAACCTCAATGACCGTAGAAGGAGAGGACCAGAACACCCTCAACTAGAATCCCCCAGAGCCCACCCGAACTTCCGCGTACACCAGTAACCTAGGCAACCGCCGCACGCAGAGGTGTCACCCCATCCACTCACAAGCGCCCTTTGCCCACCAGCATCCCCACGCCTCACCGCGAAATAGCCCAGCCCCAGGGCAGTGACCAGCGCGGGCCAGGGTCTGGCAGCACGGAAGTATTTAGTGGCGTCCCTACGAGCTTCCGACTTCGCCACCACCATCTTGATCCCGTCCTCATTATGAGAACCGGGCGAGCTGGTTTCCCCATGCTTGCCCTGGCTCGCCTTACCGTATAGTAGCTGAAGGAGACGGTGATGACTGTGAGCCAGAACAGGTTGCCTCTCCGGAAGTAGCCTGTGCTTGTGGCGGTCCCCATCGATGCAGTGACTCTACTGGAAGGTGGCCGGGCCGGGGAGAGGGGCTTCCTGTGTAGCGGACCCGGAAGGCTTTGGCTGCAGTGACCCGGGAGCGAATCTGCAGGAGGCACCTCCCAACTTCAATAAGAGCTGCCACCGTTTTTTGCCTCCCTGATAAAGGGCGGGCGAGTAAAGTTTCTGAGTTGCACCATCTCATTTTTCCATTGGGTGAAGCCATACATAGGCCTAGGGAGTCAGCTATCCCTACCTGACTGCTGTTTTTGCAAGCTTCGTTTCATTTCTTAGCCCATGCATGTTTAGCTCTATCTATAAAAAAACGGCCATGTGTTAGCCCAGCTTGAGATTTTGGATATATCTAAAAGCACTGTTTCTGAATTGTACTGCTTAGTAAATAATATTGAATTATATATGTATATATTATATATAAAATGTATATTATAATAATATTGTTAACTCTACTTCCTAGTCAAAAAAAATCATTACTTAGGCTTTACCGTATGCATCAGCCATCAAGCTTAGCTGCATCCTCTGTGTGGTGGGAAACAGAGGGTACCCAACTATTTTGATTGCTTGGGCCTAAAAAATGGATTAAAATAGGGCTGGAGACATGTTCAAATCCCAGCACCCACATGGTAGTTCACAACTGTCTGCAACTCCAAGATGACTCTCACGTAGAGATGCACACAGGCAAAACACCAATGCATATAAAATAAATGCATATAAAAACATGGATTAAAATACCCTGTTGGTAATTCTTGTTTGTAATGCCAAAACTCAGAAGGTAGAGGAGTGCTATGAAGTCAATGAGCCCAGTAGTGAGCTCCAGGCAAGTCAAAACAATAACGCCCCCAAGGGATCGGGAATGTGTCTCAAAGGGAAAGCAGAGGCCGCCTGATATACAGAGTGAGTTCCAGGACAGCCAGGGCTACATAAACTCTGTCTTGAAAAACCAAACCAAACCAAGCCAAACCAAACCAAAAATAAACTAATGTTTCTAGGGGTTTGAAGAGATGGTTAAGATGCTAAGTGGTTTAAGAGCACTTACTGAGCACTCATGAAGCCGGGGGTTCAAATGTATGTAATTCCACCTCCAACGGATCTGACAGCCTCCCCTGGCCTGTTCATAAGCACAGGTGTGTGCACCACCTGCACACATACCCACAGACACACAAATATTTGGAGGTTTCAAAATGTCTCAGTGAGTATAAGCCTGAAAGCCTGAGTTGATCCCTGGAACTTATGAATAGTGTTACTTTTCTGATAAAAAAATACCATGACAGGGGCTGGAGAGTCGGCTCAGTGGTTAAGAACACCTGTTGCTGACCTTGATTCCCAGCACCCATATAGTGGTTCACAACTGCCTGTAACTCCAGTGCCAGGGGATCTGATGTCCTCTTCTGACCTCTTTAGGCACCGGGCATGTATGTGATGCACAGACATACATGTTGGCAAAGTACTCATAGCTATGAAATAAATAAATCTAAAAAAAAGTTAAAAACAAAACAACAGTACAACTCCACTATGATCAAAAAAACAACTCATGGAAAGAAGGGTTAATTTTGTTTACTATTCTACCCGGGGACCTCAATGGTAAGGAAGGCATGGGAACAGGAAGCTGCCCACTTTTCTCCAACACAAGAAGCAGGGAATAGAACCAGAAGAAGGATGAGGTTATGACTTAGTTTGGGTTTTATTGCTGTGAAGATGCACTATGACCATGGCAGCTCCTATAAGGAAAGCATTTCATTGGGGCTGGCTTACAGCTTCAGAGGCTTAGTCCATTATCATCATGGAGGGAAGCATGGCGGCGCGCAGGCAGACATGGTGCTGGAGGAGTCAAGAGTTCTACATCTTGATCTGAAGGCAGCAGCAAGAGACAGTGTGCCACACTGAGCATAGTTTGAGCATAGGGACCTAAAAGCACACCCTCACAGTGACAAAGTTCTAATCAGTTCCAACCTACTCCAAGAAGGCTACATCTCCTAATAGTGCCACTACCTAAGAGCCAAGCATTCAAACACGCAAGTCTATGGGGGCCATCTCTATTCAAACCACCACAGGTTATAAACTTTTAAAGTCCCCCCAAAACTAAAGGTTCTACTTAACATATTCTAAAGGTTCTTGAACCTTCCCAAACAGAGCGATCAAGTAGGGACTGAGTGCTTGAACTTCATGCCTTTGATCACCACACTCCAGACCCGGTACATTGCTTGGTGTTTTCCAAACCCACACCCCTTATCATGAGGTCCTGGTGGGTGGAAGAGTGGTCCAGTCTACAGCCCAAGAATCTTACTGTTAGTGTGCTGAGTAGTCTAATGTCAGCATAGCACAAGGTAAGGTCATCCGGGAAGAAGAAATATCAATTAAGAACATGCCTCCATGGGATTGGCCTGTAGGCAAGTCTGTAGGGCATTTTCTTGATTGATGATTGATGTGGGAGGGCTGAGCCAATTATGGTCCTGGAGTGTATAGGAAAACAAAGTGAGCAAACCAGGAGAAGGAAGCGAATGAGCAGATTGTACCATAGCTTCTGCATCTGTTCCTGCCTCAAGTTCTGGCCTGACTTCCCCCAGTAATGGAGTGTGACTGAAAGTTGTAAGCTGAAATAAATCTTTTCCTCCCTAAGATGATGTTGGTCTTTATTACAGCAGTAGAAACCTGAACTGAGATAGCGTGAGCTGTGAATACAGGACATCCAGAAGACATGTATCAAGAGAATCCAGTCACTTGGTTGAGGAGAAGGACTTCTCAGCCGGGCAATGGTGGTGCACACCTATAATCCTAGCACTTGGGAGGCAGAGGCAGGCAAATCACTGTGAGTTTGAGGCCAGTCTGGCCTACAGAGTAAGTGTAGGACAGCCAAGGCTACACAGAGAAAGAGAGAGAGAGAGAGAGAGAGAGAGAGAGAGAGAGAGAGAGAGAGAGAAGGGGGGGACTTCTCTTTCTGAACCTACTCATCCTCTGTAGTGGAGAGTGCTTGGCTTCTGCATCCAACAAGTGTCCTGCCTGTTGTTACCTCTAGGTTGGTAATAGGTTTTCTCCAATGACAAAATAAGCCAATTCAAGTCAGATTAAAGCATAAAGTCAGGTTTATTGGGTGCAGGCAGGTTCACTGGTTCCAAGGAACCAGGCCAGGGAAGTCACCATGGGGAGTGAGACAGAAAAGAAGGAGGGAGAGAGGGAGAGGGAGGGGAGGGGGAGGGGGGGGAGGGAGAGAGAGAGGGAGAGGGAGAGGGAGAGGAAGAGGGAGAGCAAAATGTCTGGACTATATAGGGATGAGCCTCTGGGGAGGGGAATCCCAGCCCAGGGCTGGAAAGTTCAGAGCAGAGGGGAGTACACTTGGACACACCTTGTAACAGGTAGGGACTGAGGGATGCTGGGAGAACCTGGAGGCCAGGTCTGCTTTGGTATGTTAAATATGCACCTCAGCAGCTTGTGGGTCTGAAACCCAACAGTTGGTAGGGGTCTCCCAGCAGGATGCTTTCTCTCTTTTGGCTGTGTTAATGACCAGCAAATGGAGAACAACTAGGGAAACTGAGGCCACTAAGTTCACAGTTCTTGGAAGGGAGGAAGAAAAACTCTTAGCAAATATTAAAAAGCAACACAGAGCCGGGCGTGGTGGCACTCATCTGTAACCCCAGCACTCGGGGAGGCAGAGGCAGGTGGATCCCTGTGAGTTTGAGGCCAGCCTTCTTGTCTACAAAGCAAATCCAGAGTAGCCATGGCTACGTAGACAAACCTTGTCTCAAACCGTGCCCCCTCCCCCCACAAAAAAACGGGGGGGGGGGGAAAGCACCATAGAGGCCAGGCAGGGTGGTGCAATCCTTTAATCCCAGCACTCAGGAGGCAGATATAGTCGGATTTTTCTGAGTTCAAGGCCAGCCTGGTCTACAGCGTTCCAGGACAGCCAAGGCTACACAGAGAAACCCTGTCTGAAAAACCCAAAACAACATAGAGGCAACATAGATCAAAAAGAAGGGGGCAGAATTTAGAGCTTATATACTCATACTTAGTGTCAGGTACCAAGGAAACCAGAGACTAGGCTCGCTCAGAGCCTGCTGCTCCTCCCAGCACTTTTCACCCGGCCCCTAAATCTCTCCAGCCCAGGGGTTTCTTTTCTTTTCTCCCAGTTTCTAGTTCTCATAGAAACCTCCCATTTTGGCCAACCACTCTCTTGGCCTTTGGTTCTTCTCTTGGTTTGATGCTTTCTCCTCTCCTCTCCCCTTCCCTCCCCTCCCTCCTCTCCTCTTCCCTTCCCTTTTCTTCCCTTTCTCTCTTGCTGCTCCATGGTGTCCATCCCCCCATCCCTACCCCTTTTCACCCCGCCCCAGTCAAGTCTGGACTCTTCCAGATGCCTCTGGCTCTATTCTCAAACCTAGAATAAAACTTTTTCTCCTCAACCATATTTGGTACATTGTTGTGCAGAGACCAAACCAACACCATTCAGGGCCTGAGCACCTGACATCCCCTGGCCCTGGAGTTTCCAGGGACAGCCACAAACACACAGCTAGCAACTGTCCTTAGGAGCTTGCACTTGGGGCCAAACAATCAGAGCTACAGGTCACAGTGACCAGAACAAATGAAAAATTCCCTCCTGTGGTCTGGCCCTGGTCCCCTCGCTTGGTCCCCCAGCCAATCAGCTTAAAGGACAACTTTCCTGTACCCCTCTAACCTATCATGTAACAGCAAGGCTTGGAAATGGCTTGAACACCCCCTGCAGTGTTTTTCCTTTAAAAAACCCTGTTCCCCTAGCACTAGGGGCTGCCATCTTCCCTCCTCACGAGGAGGCTGGCAGTCCAAGCTCTGAGCTTGACTAATAAAGGAGATCCTATGTAATTTGCATCTGGCTGATTCCTGGTGGTCTTTGGGGGGTTTCACAATTTGCGCATTAGAGTTGTAATCTCAGGGCTTGGGAAGTGGAGGTATGAGGTTCAGGAATTCAAGGTCACTCATGGCTATGCAGCGGATTTGAGGCTAGCTTGGTTACTTGACCCTTGATTCAAAAGAAAGAAAGAAAGAAAGAAAGAAAGAAAGAAAGAAAAAGAAAGAGAGAAAAGAAAGAAAAAACTAGCATAGGAGCCAGGTGTGGTAGCACACACCTTTGATCCCAGCACTCGGGAGGCAGAGGCAGGTGGATCACTGTGAGTTCAAGACAGCCAAGATAACACAGAGAAACCCTGTCTTTAAGAATGAAAAAGAAGAAGAGGAAGAAGAAGGAGAAGAGAAGGAAAAGGAGAAGGAGAAAAAGGCTAGGTGGGTAAAAGTGCCTGCTTCCAGGCCTCATCTGGAGTCCATGTGGTGGAAGCAGTGAACTGACCCCAAGGTTATCCTCTGACCTCACTCATGCAGCACATTCATGCCCGCACACTGTAAATAGATACAAGTAAAAGAGCTTCCTCAGACCAATTGATTGGGATAGAAAAATGAAAAGATAGCCAAGCATAAGGACCCCTTAATATACGCAAACCAAAGCACCTGCCTCACCTTCTAGCTGACTAGAGGTGAAGACAGGAGATGCAGAATTTGAAATCACCCTGGGCTATGTAGTGGACTTTATCTCACAACCCCCAAACCAAACGATACCTTTAGTATTTGACATTCAAAAAGATCAATGGAAAAATAATAACTCCAGACATTGGTCTTGTATTTATTCAAGCAGTGATTTCATGATAAAGGTAACACTTCAAATTAAAGAGAAAATAAGAGCTGGGTGTAGCGGCGCACGCTTTTAATCCCAAGACTCAGGAGGCAGAGGCAGGCGGGTCTCCGTGAGTTTGAGGCCAGCCACGGAGAAACCCTGTGTGGAAACACAAAACAACAAAACAAAACAAAAAAAAGTGAGCAACCCATCAAATGATTCTGGGAGAATTAGTTACCTATTGGGGTTGGATAAGACCAAACCAAATATCTTAAACTTTACTTCTAAACCTAAATACACAAATAGGGCTGCATCAAATAGGGCATAGAGCATCTCTCTATAGTCCCAGGGGAGGTCTGATGCATGGTAGAAAAATAGGAAGCACAGAGGCAGCTGGAAAAGTCAGGTGTAACTCATTCTTCCATTCAGCATCCTGGGAAACAGGCTTCTCCCATGCAGCAGCCTAAAAACTCAAGGTGTTCCCCACCTCGAGGCCTGTAAAGTGTGTAATCCATGGCATAACTTAGAGTGAACTTCATTATGACACCAAAATCACCCAGAGGAGTGTGGAAGCCTTCTATAGTGTGGGAAGTACGAGGGCCTGTGGTCTGATGCCTGTGCAGGATGGTCCCCACTTACTCAAGCAAGGCTGCCTTCCTGAACAGCTTCCCCATGCAGGTAATCTACAGCTTGCCCTAGCTGTTGGAAGTCACTTTCAGAAGTGATTCCCTGGGCTCCTCTGTGTTGTTCCTGTTAGGACACAGAAACAAGCCCATTATTCTTCAATAAGTTTAAGAGACTGGCCAAAGAGAAGTGATTTTAAACAGGCTGTCCTGCCTAGAGGGATGCCAACATAAATATGAGGCAAAAATGGCTGGCATGCTGATTTGGCTAAAGACAGAGTTGTTAAAGTTTCTGGTTACAGGGGCAGGAGAGATGCCTCAGTGGTTAAGAGTTTTGCCAGAGGACCTGGGTTCATTCCCAGCGTCCATAGCTAGGTCATAAGAAGATCAGAAGCTGTCTCTGGCCACAGCACCAGGCAATACTTTGGTGCATAGTCCTGCCCCCATACTCATCAAAACAAGTGAGTAAAGCTCTTGCTGGCAAGAAAGTCACGCCCTCTCACTAACCAAGGACAATACAATAGTAAACATCGAACCCCTACTCTGATCTTCCCAATGGACAGAACATTCTCCACAGTTATGCGGAGAGCGGGGGACTGACTTTGACATGAACTCTGGTGCCCCATATTTGACCACCTCCCCTTGGTGGGGAGGCCTGATGGCACTCAAAGAAAGAATAAGCAGGCTACCAAGATGAGACTTGATAGCCTATGACCATATCGTGGGGGAGGAGGTCCCCCTTGGTCTTAGAGCTAGGGGAGGGGAAGAGGGTGAAAGTGGGAGGGAGGGAGGGAGGGAGGGAGGAATGGGAGGATACAAGTGATGGGATAACAATTGAGTGGTAATCTGAATAAATTAATAAAATTAAAATTAAATTTAAAAAAAGAAAGAAAGTCACTCCCTCTCTTTCCCATAGTTGGTGTAGCAGAGAGGTACTACCTTAGAGTTCAAGCAGAACCCCTTTCCCAAATTTGTTTTGTTTTGTTTTGTTCCCTGCTTGGGAAATGCTCAGTTTAGAGGAAGCAGAGTGAAAACTCAGGCAGCTTGAGCTGTGTCCTTGCTGTTGCTATACCTGTGTGAACTGTATGTAACATGTGAGAAAGAAGCAAGTGGCTAAAATTTAGTTTGGAGAAACGACAGATTCAATGGGCAATTGACATAAAATGTTTTTGCCAACACTCTCAGTGGGGGTGGACATCATTCTAGGGGCTGCAGAGAAGGCTCAGTGGTGAAAATGTAATGTTCTTTTCCCCAACCCGCCCCAGACAGGCTCTCTCTGTGTTAGCCTCGGCTGCCCTGGACTCACTTTGTAGACCAGGCTGGCCTTGAACTCACAGAGATTGCCTCCTTTTGCCTTCTGAGTGCTGGGATTAAAGGCATGTGCTATCATACCTGGCAAAAATGTAATGCTCTTACATGGGACCTGGAACTGGTTCCCAGCACCTACGCCAGTAGGCTAACAGCCAGCTGCTGAGACTACAGCCACACGAGCTCTGATGCCTCAGGCCTTTGAGGGCACCTGTAGTGACGTGAGCATATCCACCCACCGACACACAGACATAAATACAAATAAAATACATCAGGCCTGGCGTAGTGGTGCACACCTTGAATCCCAGCACTTGGGAGGCAGAGGCAGGTAGATCATTGTGAGTTCGAGGCCAGCCTGGTCTACAAAGTGAGTCCAGGACATCCAAGGCTACACAAAGAACGCCCCCCCCCCCCAAATCAAAACAAAAACAAACAAATAAAACACATCTTAGAAAAAAGGTCATTCTGCCAAATCACCAAGTTTGCCAAATTCACCAGTGGAATGTCCTGCATCTTTGTGGGGTATGTTCCTTTTGTCTTGATGAAAGAAAATGCCACATTTCTGAAGTAGGTAAACCCGAGAGCTAAGCACAGTTTTGGAGATTTAAGCTAAACTTTTTTTTTGGGTAGGTGGGTGGGTGGGAGGGTTTACCATGTGGTTCTAACTGTCCTGGATCTCATTACTATATGTAGACCAGGCTGGCCTTTAATTCACAGAGGTCTGCTGGCCTCTGCTTCCTGAGTGCTGGGGTTAAGGCCATGTACCACTATGCTTAGCACCATTTAAGGTAAACTTTTACCATCACAAAACAATGAAACCCATTGATTGTATCTCTCTCTCTCTTTCTCTCTCTTTTTTAACATTATTTATGTATTGTCTGCCCGTGTGTGTGTGTGTGTGTGTGTGTGTGTGTGTGTGTGTGTGTGGTGAAGGAGGGCATCTTTGACAGTTTACATGTGGAATTCAGAGGGCAACTTATGGGAACTGGTTTTCTACCTCCACTATGTGTGTCCCAGGGATTGGCCTCCACTGCCACCAGGAATGCACGTGTTCCACAAAGCTACATGCAGGCAAAACATTTATGCACATGAACTAAAATAGATGAATCTTAAGGAAAAGTTCCAGTAGAAAAGACTGAAGAAGATCCAAATCTTCAACTGAACAGAGAGTTCAAATCTTTAAGATTTTTTTTTTTTAGCCTGATAATAATTTTAAGCAAGTTGGCCCTGTTGTTAACTTCCTTTTGGCTAGAGTATTTTTCTTCCAGTCCACCTAGATTTTTGTGTGGTACCTACAGCAGATATGTGGGTCAGGATATGGCCTAGAGCCAGAGGAAGGAGGAGGATGCGCAATAGACGATGGAAAGTTAGTAGCTGGGGCATAAACAAACAGTGAGGCATCCAGGCATTGGAGTGAGTTCTGGCCTTTCCCTGGACAAGATGACCGGGAAGAATGCATCTTTAGAAGTTCTGAGTGTTGTTCTGGTGGCAGAGGCATGTGGATCTCTGGGTTCAAGGCCAGCCTAGTCTACAGAGTGAGTTCCGGGACAGCCAGAGCTACTCAGAGAAGCCCTGTTTCAAACGACAACAGCAACAAACTTTCTGGGTGTTGATTCTCAGAGATGGTGTTGTGTTACACAATGCTGTGCTGTAGGGCTGACCGTTAGGCTGTGGGGTATTTTTCAAAAGGTTGAAGAACTCTGGGGATGCCCAGAAAAGTCAAGCCCAAGAGAAGGGGAGGAAGAGAAGAAAATGGGGAGGGACGGAGAAGGAGGAGACCTTGGCCACTATAGTTGGTGCTGTAGGAACATTAAAAAGGGGTGGAGCAACGGGAACAGATCGATTGTTCTTTGCCAGTGATGTCTAAACAATGGAGTGAGAGGGGAGGGAGGGCCTGGACCTAGGCAATGGGCTTCTGCTCCTAGTGCCTTTTGGCCTGAGGTAGGAGGGACAGGGCAGGTCACCAGTAGTGTGGGGTCAAGACACTGAGTGAAAGCAACAGCCAACAACATCAGACCTCGCTGCAGCTTTGCATTGTGGGGAGGAGAGTGAAGCTAGAAGAATTATGGGTTTATGCTACTTTTTGTTTTTGGATAAACAACAGCAAAAATACAATCCTTGCTGGCCGGGCATGGCACAGGCCCTTCATCCCAACGCTTGGGAGGCAAAGGCAGCTGTGTCTCTGTGAGTTCAAGACCAGCCTGACTTACAGGACAGCCAGACATGCTCAGTGAGACTCTCTCCCCCCAAAAAACAAAAACAGAAAACAAAACCAAAAAACGCTTTGTTGGCCTACATGTACACTCACCAAACAGGCCCTAAAGACCCGGGCTGGGCCTCAGTACCTAGAGCTTGCCTGATGCAGGGTTTGAAGGTCTCAACCATGCATAATGCATGTACTTTCCAGCTCAAAAGAAAAAGAAAGGCAAGCCACTTGTGTCATGTTCCACCATATACAAGCTCATGTGTTGTGGTTGTTGGGATGGAAACAACCTTGCACAGAGTGGAGACTTAAAATCATTTGTGTAGCTGGACGTGGTGGGGCACACCTTTAATCCAAGCACTTGGGAGGCAGAGGCAGGGGGATCACTATCACTGTGAGTTCGAGGCTAGCCTCGTCTACAAAGCAAGTCCAGGATGGCCAAGGCTACACAGAGAAACTCTGTCCTGGAAAAATAAAAACAAAACAAAACAACAACAACAACCAAAACTCACTTGTGGCCTATAACCAGGACTATCTAAACACTAAATGGGAAGACGGGGTGGAGTTGGGAAGGGGTAGACCAAAGCATCCCATTTTTCTTTTTTGAGGCCAGTCTTATTTAGTTCAGTCTGGTCCCCAACTCTTTCCATAGCTCCAGATGACCTTGAGTTTCTGGTCCTCTTGTCCCTGCTTCCTGAGTGCTGTGATTATCAGTGTGTGCCACCATTCACACGTTCCGGTGGAGCTGGGGATTGAACCTGTGGCTTTGTGCACCTTAGGCAAGTACTCTATCCAGTGAGTCCCTTCTCTAGCCCCTCCTCACTTTCACATTTGGCCTTTTCTTTCTTGCTGTGTTGTTATCATTGCAGGCTTCTGCTTCTTGCTATTAGCACAATCACCCTCCTGAACTTGTTACCATTTGCCAGTAGCTGCCTGAGCCTTGTGGTCCCTTCCTTTCTCTTCCTCCTAGTTCTCCTCTTCCTCTCTCTTCTTTTCATCTACAGCTTTGTCATCCTGCCAATCTCTCTCTCTCTCTCTCTCTCTCTCTCTCTCTCTCTCTCTCTCTCTCTCTGTGTGTGTGTGTGTGTGTGTGTGTGTGTGTGTGTGTTTTGAGACAGAACTTCTCTGTGTAAAAGCACTGGCTGTCTTAGACTTGCTTTGTGGAGCAGGCTGGACTTGAACTCACAGAGATTCACTTGCCTCTGCCTTCTGAGTGCTGGGATTAAAGGTGTGTACCACCATACCTCCTCTCTCTGCCTCCTTTCCTGTAAGCTTTTGTGGTGATCTAGAAGATTGCTGGTTTGTCAGGTCTTTACTGGACATGGTGGACTTGCCAGTGGGTTAAAAACAAAAACAAACACAAACAAACAAACAAAAAACTAGTGTTACAGAGACTGATGACAAAGCTGTGAGTGTCCAGGCCGGTGCTCTCACAGGACGAGGCTGCAGCAAGCAAGCAGCAACCCCAAAACAAGGCAGAGACGGCTTTTCAGAGATGCTTCATTTTGGTTCGCTCTACTCTCTTAGTAAATTCCTAGCATCGCCCCCAGCCCCACCCCAGGGAACAGAGTACTGCCCAGAGCAATGATTAAGGTCCATAAACAGACGGCATAGGGCCATTACAGCCATAGCTCGTGAGCGGCGCTGCCCAGGACTTCATCTGTCCATGAGCATCTTCTTTGAACCTCTGCTTCATTATGGCTACTGAACATAATGTGTTCTGGAATCAAGGCAGAACCCATGAGCTCCAACTTGACCTTGCTCCTTCTCTCCTACTCCTCCTGCCATTTACTTGCCCAATTAAAATCATTATCTCTGCCTGGTAGTGGTGGTGCACGCCTTTAATCCCAGTACACTGGAGACAGAGGCAGGAGTTCGAGGCCAGCTAGGGCTACACAGAGAGAAACTCAGAGCTACACAAAGAGAAAAACTCTGTCTCAAAAAAACCGAAACAAAACAAAACAAAATGAAACAACAAATCCAGAGGGGCAGCATGGTGCACACCTGTAATCCCAGTGTTATGCCTAAATTTTGAGAGACTCCTGGAACAGACCACCCAAGAGCCAGTTCAAATGCAATGACAAGGAAGCCTTTATTGCAGGTTCGAACCCTGGGCACACCTTCTTTGCACTGACACAGCAGATGCAGGGAAGTGGCCCAGAGTTTCAATTGAGAAGGATTTTTATAGGTTTTAGACAAATACATGAGTTTTGCAGTATATGATTAGATGGCATTTGGGCAGAAAAGCTGCAAGCCTTGGAGTTTCATGGTTGGGTAATAGGTGTAGGGGCAGGTTGGCCTGTAGAAAAGATTGGTTGAAGCAGTCATAGGGCGTTAGGAACTTTGGCCTGGCTTCTCCTAATTGATTGTTGCTATGTGCCAGACCACCTGCTGGTCAGCTTGACCAGCAGAGAGTATATTTGGACTTTCCCAAGGTGAGCTGATTGTGTTGCTAGGGGAATTTTTCCTTTAGACTAGTTTGTGGTTTTTCCTGGAATCTGGGTTCAGCCCTTGGTCAGGTTTAACACAAAATGGAGTTTCTTTTTCAAAATGGAGTTTGTCTGGTCCTTACACCAGAACTTGGGGAGGCAGAGGCAGGTGGATCACTGTGAGTTCCAGGCCAGTCTGGTCTACAAAGCGAGTCCAGGATAGCCAAGGCTACATAGAGAAACCCTGTCTCAAAAAAACAAAATGAAAATAAACAAACAAAAGATAAAACAAAACAAAAAACACACAAATTAAAAAACTAAAGCAAAAAATTCCCAACCAACCAAAAAACATTATTTCCACCTTTTTCTGTCTTCTTTTTAGATGTTGACTCCAGGTAATTAGCTAATAGTTAATTATTTTATTAATAATAGTTTAATCTCTTTGATCCTCTTCGAAGTCCAGGTCTGAAATACGTGTGTTGCCAAGATTGGCCTTGAACACATGATTTCTAAACTCCTTATCTTGTTTTTTTAGAGTGCTGAAATTGAGGTGTAAGTGAACCCAGCCAGGACTCAGTTACATAACTGCACGTCTGTACAGGCTGCCCTTTCCCCTGTGGCAGGGATAGTCTTAAAACATCTGCAGCAAATTATTTAAAACAAAGAAGACCTTGCATCCTTTGTCCCGATGAGTTACTATGATACAGCTGGCAAGGGTGTGCATTTTCGACACCTGGATTATAGAAAATATGGTAGCAGGTTCTAGGCTTTCTTACTTCCCTCCTACACATTTTGAAAATACAAAGTGCATGAGGTGTGGGGGAACCCCTTAAACCCCAGAACTGGGGAGGAAGAAGCAGGTGGATCTCTGTGAGTTCCAGGCCAAGCCTGATCTACAAAATGAGTCCAAGACAACTGTCCCTCTCCGCCCACCCCCCCCACGTATCCCCCAAATCTCCACTGTGAGCCTCGGGTTTGGACTCTCTTTTTGTTGTATGTATGGTTTTTTTGTTTTTGTTTTTGTTTTTGAGACAGGGTTTCCTTGTGTGGTCTTGGCTGGTCTACAACTTGCTCTTTATACTAGGCTGGTGTCAAACTCAAGGAGATCTGTCAGCCTCTGCCTCCTTAGTGCTAGTGCTACCATTAAAGGCATGGGCCACCACCACCTGTCATATCTCTGGACTTGCTTTGTAGACCAGGCTGGCCTTGAACTCACTTGGTGATCCACCTGCTTCTGACTTCCAAGTACTGGTATAAAAGGCCTGTGCCACCTGCCTTGCTTGTCATTTCTCTCCCCACCCCCCTCTCATTTTTTCGAGACGGATTCTCTGTGTAGCCTTGGCTGTTCTAGACTCACTTTGTAGACCAGGCTGGCCTTGAACTCACAATGATCTGCCTGCATCTGCCTCCTGAGTGCTGGGATTAAAGGCGCCTGGCGCATCTCCCTTTTTAAAGGTGGGGGTCTTGCTAAATTTCCTAGGCCTGTTTTGAACTCTAGTAAACTGTAGATCCTTCCAATTCTTCTGCCTCAGGGTTTCCTCTGTGTAGCCATTTCTGTGCTAGATTCCCTTTGTAGACCACGCCTACCTCTGTCTCCCTGAAGGCTGGGATTTAGGCAGGCAAGGGTGCTGGCTCATCTTCATTTTTAAAAGTTTGTTTGTTTTTTATTTGGTTTTTCGAGACAGGGTTTCTCTGTGTTGCTTTGGCTGTCCTGGACTTGCTTTATAAACCAGGCTGGCCTCAAATTTACAGAGATCTGCCTGTCTCTGCCTCTAGAGTGCTGGGATTAAAGGCGAGTGCCATCACTCCCGGCTTCATTTTTTAAGTTTTTCGAGACAGGACTTCCCTGTGTAGCCGGTGTACAGAACTTGCCAAGTAGGCTAGCTTCGAACTCACAGAGATCTACTGCCTCTGACGTGCTGGGATTAAAGATGTGCACAACCTCTCCTATTTTTGTTTTTTGTATTTTGGTTTTTCAAAACAGGGTTTCTCTGTGTAGCCTTGGCAGTCCTGGATTTGTAGACTGGGATTAAAGGCATGTGCCACCACACCCAGCTAAATTTGTTTTTTGTTTTGTTTTTGTTTTTGTTTTTGTTTTTTTTGTTTTTTTGTTTTTTTGCCTGTAGGCATACCTAATGTGGTCCTGGGTAGAGACAAGGGCGGTGCCTTGTTTTGTGCAGAGATTGGGTGGGCTTTATAGGACTTATTGAGGGAAGAGGCAGCCTTGGACTTCTTAAACAGTTAGCAAAAACTAGAAATAAGTGTTTCTTCTGCAGTGAGCAAAAGTAAGTTCCTGAGATAGGGACTAAACTGGCTTTTGTAGCCGCCTATTCACCTGATGCTCTCTCTACCCAGGCATGGATGCTTACCCTTTTTGATATTGTGCTGTATTCATCTACAAATGTATTGGGCTGCATTCGTGGTTTTCCTGGGACAAATCCTGCCTACAAGTTGGACATGGGTGCATCTGGGTTTTTGTTTGTTGTGTGTAGGGATGTGAGCTATCATTTCTCTCTCTCTTTTATTTTTTAAATCTCTTACAAGTAGGCTTGTAGGATGGGAACAGCCCTTGTAAATAATGTAACCGCTCCTGTTACTTGGTGATCTGACTGGTGGTGGGACTTTCCACAGAGACTCAAATACCAACACATAAACGTGTGGCTATATTAAAGGGGAATTCTCCTATTTTAGAGGTCTATATGGAACTATTTTCAGGTAAAATTATTGTGCTTGGGACTCCATTTGCAGTGATGTTGGGAGTAGAGGTAAGCAGGGTGAGTGAGTGAGTCTAGCCAGGCAGCATCCCGTATTAAAGTGAAGGATCATGAGTGAGGCCTTCCCTTTCGTCCCCCACATGGAGGGAAGGGGGCTGAATCAAAGAGTTACGGTCTGTGGCTCTTTTACTCTTCTAAGTTTATTTTATTTTTCTTGGGTGTGTGTGGGGGGTATTGAGACAAGGTCTCTCTACATAGTCCTGTCTGTGTTGGAACTTACTATGTTAACCAGGCTGGCCTCAGAGAACTACCTGCTAGCACTAAAGGCAAGCTCCACTACTTTTGGCCTTCTTCCTGCTTTTAAAAAAAAAAATTAATGAGATGGGGCCGGGATTAGGACTTAGTGGCAGAGTATTTGCCTGGCTAGCAAGGTTCTGGGCTTGCTCCTCAGCACTGTGAAACAACAATAAATTAAAATAAAGCTGGCGGTGGTGGCATACACCTTTAGTCTCATCACTGGGAGGCAGAGGCAGGCAGAATCTCCGACTTTGAGAGCAGCTTGGTCTATATAGTGAGTTCCTAGTTAGCCAGGGCTACCTGTGAGACCCTGTTTAAAAGAAAATACAATTAATGAAAATAAATAAATAAAAGAAAGGGAAAGAGGCCATAGGGTTAAAAATCCAAGTGGTGGGGCTGGAGAGATGGCTCAGAGGTTAAGAGCACTGACTGCTCTTCCAGTGGTCCTGAGTTCAATTCCCAGCAACTACATGGTGGCTCACAACCATCTATAATGTGATTTGATGCCCTCTTCTGGCAAGCAGGTGTACATGTAGGCAGAGCACTGTATACATAATAAATAAAGATCTTAAAAAAAAAAAAATCCAAGTGCTAAGCTGAAGACATGAGGTACTTGAAATTGTAGCATTAAAAAATTTTTTTTTGTTTTGTCTTATTTTTTTGAGACAGGGCTTCTCTGTAGCCTTGGCTGTACTGGATTCACTGTGTAGATCAGGCTGACTTTGAACTCACAAAGATCCACCTGTCTCTGCCTCCTAATTGCTGGGATTAAAGGCATGGCACATCATCACCACCAGCAAATTTGCAACTTTTTAACATCTCAACCCTAGGATGCAGAGAGAGACTTTTATACTTCTGTTCTTTGGGAAGGAGAACTTGCAGAGTCTGGGGTTTAGAGTTTAATTTCTTCTAGCTGAGCTCTGTTTGAGAGCAGAGAGCTCTGGGGTTGACTGCAGCTGGGTCCTTATGCATGTTTCAGCCAGCCAGAGCAGAGTAACCCAAGAGAGTCTTTCTTGTCTATAGTGGACCCAACAGTCAACAGGGCATATGATGTCAGGACAACAGTGATCAATACAATCCTCTTGGAAGGAGGGTTTTCTGTGCTGGGGACACATGTGGACAGGCTCAAACCTTGCTTCTCACAGTATGGCCATGGGGGTTCCAGAGAATGTCTTTTGGTCATTTTTGTTTTTGCTTTTGTTTTTTTAGATTTATTTATTTACTATGCATACAGTATATACTATGTATACAGTGGTCTGGTGCCAGAAGAGGGCATCAGATCTCATTACAGGTGGTTCTGAGCAACCATGTAGTTGCTAGGAATTTAATTCAGGACTTTTGGAAGAGCAGTCAATGCTCTTAACCTCTGAGCCATCTCTCCAGCCCCCTGTGGTTTTACTACTCAATTTAGTTACAACCCCTTGGTGTTTTGTTTTGTTTTATTTTGTCTTGAGATGGTTTGCATAGCCCTGGGTGTCCTGAGACTCACTATGTAGACCAGGCTGGCCTCAGACTCAGAGATTCACCTGTCTCCACAAGTATTAAAGATGTGCAATATCAAAAAAAAAAAAGATGTGCAATATCATGCTTGGTCCCTTGAGCCCCTGTTTCCCCCCCCCCCCCACTCTAAGACAGAGTTTCTCTGTGTAGCCTTGGCTGTCCTGAACTTTCTTTGTAGACCAGGCTGGTCTCAAACTCACAGAGATCCACCAGCCTCTGCCTCCCAAGTGCTAGGATTAAAGGTGTGCACAACCACATCCAGCTCTTATTTTTATTTAGTTGTGAGAGTCTCTCTGTGTCTGCACTAGTGTAGGTGCTCAAGGGGTCTGAGGCATCAGATGCCCTTGGAGCTGGAGTTACAGGCAGTTGAGCCACCTGACACAGATGCTGGAACTTGAACTCTGGTCCTCTGTAAGAACAATGCATACCCGTAAGAGCTGAGCCATCTCTCCAGCCCCGCCTACCCTCATAACACTTAAATTGTTGGTTATCAGGTTAATGTGAGCTGGTACATCCTCAATTATCAACATAAATGAATGTTGTTTGAATCTTTCTGTATAGTATAAACAATTATTTCCTTTTCGTTTATTTGCTTTTTGAGATAGGGTTTCTCTGTGTAACCCTGGCTGTCCTGGAATTACTCTGTAGAACAGGCTGGCCTCGAACTCACAGGGATCCACCTGCCTCTGCCTCCCCAGTGCTGGGATTAAAGGCGTGAGCCACCACCACCCAGCTAAGAAATTAACCCATGCCAGCCTGGTCTACAAAGAGCCTAAGACAGTCACAGCTATACAGAGAAACCCTGTCTCAAAAAAGGAAAACCAAAAACCAAAAACCAAAAACCAAAACAAAAAAACCCTACAAAGAATTGGTGCCTATAAATGAATTCATCTGTCCTCATCAATTTAAAGGTAGACATATAACTTTTTATTATGGATAGAAGTGAAGCAGAATCTCACTTTAAGAGAAAGAAATCTTTATGAATCAGTCAGCTGAAAAAGCCTTTCTCTGGATGCTACTGATACTCGATGCATTTCTGTTCCCACATTCTTCTGCCTTTCCAGACAAAGAAGACAACGGTGGCAAAGCAAGGAGAGGACGTGGAAGCAGAAGACGAAGACCAAGACATAGATTTAACAAAGATGAGCTGAAGATGCTTCAACAGTTTTTTGAATGGGATCCTTATCCAAATTCCACAGCCAGGAGAGGGCTGGCGCAGAAGTGTCAGTGCCAATTGTATGTGATTACTGTAAGTCGGGTACCGGAAGCTTTTTTGTAAAGATTCTCTTTTGTGAAGCTGTTTGGGAAACGCAAAGAATCATGATGAAGGCGACTGTCACGACGGTGTTAACATGTCATTTCTCACCTTTCAATGGGACTGAGCATAGTATACACAGCTCATATAGAAAATAACCTGTTATGAGGACAATGTGGAAGCAGGGACACATTTAAGGAGCTATGTTCGTGGGGCAGGAGAGGTGGGTTAAGAGCACTGGTTGCTCTTCCAGAGGAGCTTGGCTCGATTCCCAGCACCCACATGACACTTACTCCTCAGTAACTCCAGTTCCAGGATTTCTGACTCCCTCTTCTGGCCTTTACACACATGGTACCCAGACATTCATGGAGGCAAAACACCATACACATACCATAAAATAAAATTAATTAGGTCATGCCTGGTGGCACACACCCTTAGTCCCCACACTGACTTGGGTGCTATGAGAGGCAGGCAGATCTCTGAGTTGAGGCCAGTTTGGTTTACAGAGCAAGTTCCATGATAGTCAGGGCTCCAGGGAGGAACCTTGTATCTAAAACACAAAAGTTAAAAGCTACTAGCTGGGTATGGTGGCACAACACGCCTTTAATCCCAGCATTCGGGAGGCAGAAGTAGGTGGATCTCTGTGAGTTTGAGGACAGCCTGGTCTACAAAGTGAGTCCAGGACAGCCAAGGCTACACAGAGAAACCCTGTCTCAAAAACCAACCAAACAAACAAACAAATAAACAAACAAACTAGTTAAAAGCTACTGATAGGATGGCTCAGTGGTTAAGAGCACTATCTGCTCTTCAAGAGGTCCTGAGTTCAATTCCCAAAAACCACATGGTGGCTCAGGACCATCTATAAAAAAGGGATTCTGGCATGCAGATGTATACGCAGACAGCAGAGGCCCCATACATAAATGAATTAAAAAAAAAAAGCCACTGTCATTACCCAGGGTGGCAATTGTGATGGTGTCAGGCTGGGTGTTTGTTGTGGGGAAAACAAAGTCAGAAGACTTCTGGATATTGATTTTAATACTGAAAAAGTTAATTAACCATTTTGAAGGTGGATCAGATGTTTTGCTGACATATTAGGTTGATAATGAGGGGAGGGGAGATAGGAATTGCCCTGAAAAGGAAATGTACAGAAGACTGGAGTTGTCATTTTATTTTATTTTATTTTATTTTTGGTTTTTATGAAATAGTGTCTCTCTGTGTTGCCCTTCCTGTCCTGTTCAGGCTGGCCTCTGAACTCACAAAGATCTGCCTTCTGAGTGCTAGGATTAAAGGCATGCGCCACCATGCCTGGCTAAAACTCATTGTGTGTAGGATGTCTTGGTACTTTGATTTACTTTATGTATAGGAGTGAGCTAACTGCACTTACACCTGCATGCCAGAAGAGGGCATCAGATTCCAGTATAGTTGTGCACTACCATTTGCTTGCTGGGAAGAGAACTCAGGATCTCTGGAAGAGCAGCCAGTGCTCTTAACCTGTGAGCCATCTCTCCAGCGCTTGGGAGTATTGGAATTAAAAGTGTCATGGCTGGCCTCCGTCTTAAAAAACTTTTTTTTCATATCTACACCTCACCTACCTCCAAAATTTTCATATATAGTTATTTTAAAGAGGCTAAAAGTGAAGTCTAGATGTGCTTAGGACCAAATCAAATGCCTACAAGGCATGGCAGATTCTTGTTTAGTTTTGTGCCATCTTTAAATGTACCACATATAATTTGTTTTTTAAAAAGACTTATTTAATGTATATATGTATATGAATGCTCTATCTGCATGTATACCTGCATACCAGAAGAGGGCACCAGATCCCATTATAGATGGTTGTGAGCCAGCATGTGGTTACTGGGAATTGAACTCTGGTAGAACAGACACAACTGCTGAGCCGTCTCTCCAGCCCCAACACATATAATTTGTAATGTATTGTATCTCATTTGGGCAGTGTGACTGTGCAGGCAGTGTTAAGGGACAGCTCCCATCTGTTCGGTCTAGATGCAGAGGCTGCTGGAAGGTTGGCTGGAGCTGGCTTCCATACTTAACATGGAAGCAGGGTCGGGGTGTGTTAGGGGTGCCATCTCCATCACAATGTGCAGGCCTAGGAAAGGTGGCCTCCATTTTTTCTGTCCTTTCAAAATCAGGAAGCAACAGGCTGTGTGGCTGGGCATGGTGGTGAACACTGCCAGGACTCTCTAGGTGGATCTCTGAGTTTGAGGCCCACCTGAAAAAAGTGGGATACTGCTAGAAAACAGATTTGATTAACAAACTTTCCCTTTCTTTCTTTCTTTCTTTCTTTCTTTCTTTCTTTCTTTCTTTCTTTATTTTAGAACTGGTTTCAGAATAAAAGAGCCAGGCTGCCATCAGAATTGAAAGGCAAAATTTCTGCCACCAGGAGATTGAGCAGGAACCAACACTTCATGCTTGTAGGCCACCAAGGCACCTAAGTACAAGCTCCCAATTACACCACTGGGCAAGCCTCTTATACCCAGGCGACACCAGTGAGTGCTGCTGTCTATTTGGAGATCCAGAAAGCATCAGGTGATCAGCATGACTCATGTGGCTTTGTGGTCCAAAACATCAGAATGAGACCAAATGTTGCTGCGGGGTATCAAGGGGCTACTGGAAATGAATCATCTTTCAACTTCAGACCAATGAACTTTACTCCTCCTCCTCTCTCTGAGAAGTATTATAAAGGTGACTGGACTGACCCATGGGATGCTAGGCGGGTGCTGTACCCATCTTTCTATCTATCCCATTGGACTGATGCATGGAAAAGCCAGGCTCGTTCCACGTCCTCCCTTGTTTACTGTGTTCTTAGTGTACAGGAGCAGAGGCAGATGGATGGTAACTATTCTTCACTGTTACCAGGACAGCAGCAGAGTAACTGGGGAGATCAGCAACAACCGCAGTGTCCTCAGAGCTACCAAGAGAGGATGCCCTTTGCAGACCTGCTTGGTGTTCGCCACAGTCATAGAGACTCGGGGCAGCAGCAGGTGCCTTCCTTCTTTCTCTCAGAGATCAGGACCAATTTGGTCCAAGTACTGTGGAGGCAGCAGGCTCTCAGATGCAAGCTGCATGTGGCAGTCAGCATTCCACCAATACCGTTTTGGCTAGATAGGCAGCAAGGGGCTTCCAAGAGCTATGTATACAGCTCTATGACAGGGAAGACAGTGCTGTCAGAACATACCTGGCTGCAAGAATTTAAGGAACATCTTGGGGACCAAGGTAGAGTCCAGGAGTTTTAGAAGCTTCTATAAAACCCTAAAACTCAACAAAGATCCAGGGTTCCTGTTAATGGTTCCAGAAGAGGAAAGGGTTTTTTGTTTTGTTTTGTTGGATTTTTGAGCCAAGGTTTCTCTGTGTTAGCCTTGGCTGTTCTGCACTCACTTTGTAGACCAGGTTGGCCTCGAATTTACAGAGATCTGCCTGCCTCTGCCTCCTGAGTGCTGGGATTAAAGGTGTGCGCCACCACGCCTGGCTAAGAGGAGATTTTTTAAGTGTGAGTTGTGACCCGGTCCTAGCTAGACAGGGTTTCTCTATGTAACAGCCATGGCTGTCTTGGACTCTGTAGATCAGGCTGGCCTTGAATTTACAGGAATCCGCCTGCTTCTGCCTCCTGAGTGCTGGGATTAAAGGTGTGCACTACCACAACTGGTCCTGTCCAGGTTTTTAAAAAGAGCACTCTCACCCTTCCTCCTCCTCCACTTCCTGCAGTGGCTCCAGGTCCTGCCTATCCCCTCCCCATTTTACCCCACACCCATGCATGGTCTAGGGGGGTGGTAGTGGTGGCAACAGTGGCAGGCCACCATGGACCCCCAGTACCACTTAAAAAAAAAGATTTATTTATTTGACACATATGATTTATCTGCCTGTGTGTACATCTGTGTGTCAGAAGAGGGCATCAGATCACATTATAGATGGTTGTGTGCTACCATGTGGTTTCTGGGAATTGAACTTAGGACTTCTGGAAGAACAGACAGTGCTCTTAACTGCTAAGTCATCTCTCTAGCCTCCAAGCAGCACTTTTTTTTTTTTTGAGATAGGGTTTTTCTGTGTTATCTTGGTTGTCCTGGACTCACTTTGTAGACCAGGCTGGCCTTGAACTCATAGAAATCCACCTGCCTCTGCCTCCTGAGTGCTGGCATCAAAGGCATGCACCACCATGCCCTGCCCCTAGCAGCACTTTTAAAATAACCTACTGCTTGCCAATATTAGGCATGTTGATTTTTGGATAAAGGGGATGCAGCCATGGCTTTGTCACCATCTTGACTAAGGGCAGTCACATGACGAGCAGCCATCTTTATTGAGGGCTGCTCGCTCCATTCAATATGTTGCTGATTGCTACATACAACTTCTATCTTTTAAGCTTTGTTTGGCCTATATTTTTAAAGTCACGGTAACAAATGATGCAGTTAATTACAGGATTGAGCTTTACCTAGTCTCTGGCATGCAAGCTCACAATGCAGGCAGAACACTGTATAATAAATAAATAAATAAATGTTTAAAAATTTTTTTTACTCTGATGGAGACTCCAGTTTCTAGTGGTGATCCCAAGGCTCCTAGGAATATTTGGGCACAATGGCAGATGACTCCACTTGGATTATGATTGGGTAAGACTGTCCTAACTCCAACTCCCTGTTGTTTAAGCCCTGCCTGAACTGTGGAGAAGCATGGAATCTGGACAGTTGACTGCTCTGTGTTGCCTAGACAAAATATCTGTCTCCCAAGTTTCTCCTCCAGAAAAGCTGGGCCAGGCAGCTGAAAACTGATGCTGCCTTAGGACTCTGCCCATGGACACCACAGGAGCCTACTGGGAAGGCCAGTGGGATAATGGGTAAACCTCTGTCATGTTAATCAATATGTAGCTGCTTGGATTATGCTCCCTGCAGCAATTTTTCTTTCTCAGGTCTCTGATAGGTTTGAAGATCAGTTCAACAACAAAACCCAAGGCTTAGGCTGCCTTTTCAGAAAACTGTAAAGTTTATGTAAGGTCCTGAGGATCTGAGAAAGTGTTTGAGGGTCTGAGAAGGTTGATAATAAGAAAATGATTTCAGGTATATAAAAACTCTTCCCCTTACCATGTTATATTAAGACTGCTCAGAGCTTGAACATTAATCCAATTTTAAATTGTCTCCCAAGATTCTTGTAAGCTTCAGGAGATCCACTGGAATCCGCAGCTCACACTTCGGATAAGTACCACTGTCAATTAACAGCCTAAATTTCCTTCCCATTTCAGAGGGTGGGATTCCTCTCCCATTCCCTGGTTTTGGGACTCCCCTCCACAAGTACCAAGTCCATGGGCCTAAGAAACCCAAAATCAATACCCCAATGCCAGCTGGAAACATCCAAAGAGGAAAGGCCAGATGTTAGATACTGCTGCAGGGCGTGGCTGGCATGCTCGGCCCTCTTCTTAGGGGCGGGACTTCCCCTCTCCCAGAGATTCTCCATTTCTGCCGCCCCTTTTCCCTTGCCCTCCCTCTCCCCTCCCCTCCCCCTTCCATACTGCTTCAACAAACCTGCATTTATATAATATAGCTTCATCTCTCCATTAGCTCATTCTGTTTTAATCAATCAGATATGTGTTCAGAGTGTGAAGGAGCATAAAGACACCTTGTATATGTGTGTTAAATTGTCAAAGAATAAATTAAAAGATATTCTAAAAAATAAATAAACAAAACTCCCAAACCAAAACACCTGTGTGTAGATCTTTTTCTTCTTCTTCTTCTTCTTTAGGCAAATAAAGATTGAACTTCTTGAAGAAAGTGGGTGTGTCACCATGTGTGGGGGTGCACGCCTTTAATCCCAGTATTTGGGAAGCAGAGGCATTAGGATCTCTTGAGTTTGAGACCAGCCTGGTCTACAGAGTTCTAGGACAGGTAGGGCTACACAGAGAAACCTTGTCTAGAAAATGAGTGGGCGTGTCATTGCCTGATTTAAAGGTGTCTTCAGAGAGTTCTTTAGGCTCACCCACTGCAAAGCATCTTGTCAAGAAGCTTGGTCATTTGTACCGGCATTGTGTATCACCCCCACCCCCCATCCCCAAGCCCACCCACCCACACAGAGTTTCTCTGTGTAGCGCTGGCTGTCCTGGAACTCTCTTTGTAGACCAGGCTGGCCTCAAACTCACAGAGATCTGCCTGCCTCTGCCTGCTGAGTGCTGGGATTAAAGGTGTGCCTCCCTCCCCGCGGCAGGCAAATTCTTTTTTTTAAAGTGTACAGATCAAAAAGATTTTATTTTTTTACATTTATTTATCATGGAGGGGGTAGGGCTACATACCTGCATTCGTGGAGGTCAAAGGACAATTTGTGGGAGTGTGTTCTTCCACTGTGGTTTTGACAATCAAACTTAGGTCTTTAGGGCAAGCGGCTTCCCCAGCTGAGCCATCTTTCTAGCCCAAGCTGAGACATTTGTTTTCCTTTTCGGGATTGCAAGTATATACCACTTCATCAGACTGCTGTGGTGCTGGGGAGAGAGCCCAGGCCCGTGTGCAGATATTTGGAAACACTTTTTTTCTCACTAAATGATTTAGCAAGAGGGCTGGAGAGATGGCTCAGCAGTTAAGTGCACTGCTGCTTTTGCAGAAGATCAGGATTCACTTCCAAGCACCCACATGGTAGCTCACAACTTTCTGTAACTCCAGTGAATTCAATGCCTTTTGACTTTTGAGGGTACCAAGCACAGGTGAGGTATATATATATTTGCAGGCAAAACATTCCTATACACACACAAAAGAAGTGTTAGCCATTAAGCAAGGCAGGCATCCAGAACAACACCCATATTAATGCACCTGCAAGATGGCTTTTATTTTATTTTCAGGAAAAACTTTATAGATCCAGCTGAGCTTGGCCAGAGGCGTTACTGCCCCATTACTATAATCTTTTACACATGAGCTTCGTGACCTGGGGCTAAGTGTGCCCAAATATGCCTATTCTGTGTTGTTCTTAAGTTGTGATGTTAAACTGAGCATGCTCAGGAAAGTACCAACCCCTATGAGCATGTGTGGGCTCCCTGAATAAACTCTCCAAGCTGCCTTTGTTCCAGGAGGGCATTGCTTTGAAAATAACTCCTACGCTGCCTTTGCCTGTTGCAGGTAAAATGTCTTCCCCAACTCTTAAATCTTGGCTATGTTTTGTCTTTGCACCCACAAAGATGTAAACTCATTGTGCTGAGTTACAGAATTTCAAACGCAGACTGCATATTAGGAACTCTCATCTTTGCGTTGCTCCTTGTTCAGTTAGAATAACACCCTCCAAGTTCATCCATGTTTTGAATGACAGGGTTTCTTTGTTAGAATTAGGAACATTTGGGACAGGAGTCTTGTTCTGTTCCCTAGGATGATCTCTAACTGATGAGGTGACGTTGAGGTAGGCCAGTCCAAGGCATTCCCTCCGGCCATGATGTGTGGAGAAGGAAGCCAGGAGCATGCTTAGCAAGGCCTGTAATAGACTGGGGCAAGAGCCCTGGGGGAGCTGCCACTTCATCCTGAGAATTCAATTCTTCCCCCATAAAAGGCTGTGATTATCAGTTTCAAGGCTGGCTCTATTGGCTTGAGGGGTCATGTGTTCCTCATGGGCAACAAAGCTTAATTAGCTCCCTGCTGACTTTGTTCCATTGTATGATAGTTTTCACTGACTTCGTTTCAACATCCACCACTTCCTCCTGGACAAGCTGTCTAGCAAGAAGCTGTACTTCCTAATAAGGTTTTTTGTTTGTTTGTTTGTTTTGTTTTTGTTTTTTGTTTTTTGTGGCATAAGACAGCCTGTGCAAGCCTTCCTCACCCCAGCTTACCTTCTCCATCTTCTCATGCCTTGGCTCACTCTCTCTCAGACAACATGCTAGTCCAGGTTAGACTACAGCGATCCTCTTGAGTGATCCTCAAGGAGCTGGGACTATAGGTGTGTGCCGGGATCCCGCTAATTTCCTTATCTGAAGAGCTGGATACACTTTTATCCACCCATCGGCCAACGACTACGTAATAGTGGGCTTTGTATAATGGTGTCCTTGGGAGACGTATATTGGTGGGAAATGAGCTAAGCTGGATAAGACTTTACTTTTAAGGCACTTAACCAAAAGAGTTATGCGGAAGATACAATGGCCTGTCATGTTACACAGAGCACAGTGACATTGTCCCCAATATTCTCTGAGGTGCTTTGTGTGATCTTTCCTCAAAGCTTTGTTCAGCACCAATGACTTGGTTTCAAGATGTGGGTTCAGTGAGAATCCAGGTGTTGCATAGAGGCGCCAAACCCAAGGCAGTGATTTGATTTTAAAGAACTGGAAGTTGCCTCCCTTTTATTCCTCATCAAGAAAAGCACAGAGTGATGAATTTTGGTTTTTTGTTTTTTGTTTTTCCGAGACAGGTTTTCTCTGTGCAACAGTCCTGGCTATCCTACATTCACTTTTGTAGACAACACTGGCCTTGAACTCACAGCAATACACCTGCCTCTGCCTCCCAAGTACTGGGATTAAAGGACTGTGCCACCGCACCTGGCTGAGTGATGATTTTGTATATAACTGACAGTTCCTGGCTCCTACTAAGATATGTGAACAAGTTGGGAACCATTTTTTAAAATATGGGCTGTTATTTTTCTTTACTAGCTGAAGTTGAGGTTCTGTTGAAAGGAAAGACAAGTTTACATTGTGTAAGTGAGTTTAGAGAACAAAGAAAAACTATTATTTGCAAATTGGGTCACCGTTAGAGTCAGAACAATTTCTAAGAATTGTGGCCAACAACATACACATCAGTGTTTAAAGAAAAAAGAAGCAAAGGAGAGAATTTAACTGGTTCCAGCTTAATTAAATTTGTTTAAGCCTCCAATTAAAGTAAGCGTATTTGGCTTTTTGACACCAAGATAAACAATTTAAAAGTTTAAAATGACCAGGTGGTGGTGGCACACACCTTTAATCCCAGCACTTGGGAGGCAGAGGCAGGTGGATCTCTGTAAGTTTGAAGCCAGCCTGGTCTACAAAGCGAATTACAGGACAGCCAGAGCCGTTACATAGAGAAACCCAAGAGTTTAAACTGTTTGCTTTGAGTTACAGAAATTATTTTTCACTTTTGAGATTTTGTGTGCATGTATAGGCGTTTTGCCTGCATATGTCTGCATCATGTTGTGCAGTGCTTAAGAAGGCCAGAAGATGGCGCTGGGGCCCCTTGAAACTGGAGTTACAAATGGTTTATAGATGCGGTGAGTCCTGGGGATTGAACCTGTGTCATTTGGAAGAGTGGTCAGTGCTCTTAAGGGCTGAACCATCTTTTTAGGCTCTTTTCTTTTTGAAACAAGGTCCATGTGTCCCGGGCTAGCTCAGAACTCCCTAGGTATGAAACTTACTATGCCACTGAGGATGACCCCGAATTTCTGATCCTTCTGCCTCTTCTTCCTTAGTGTTGTTGTGATGTCTGTGCACCATTATACTTGGTCAGTGCCCTGCTGTGGGTTGAATTTAGGGCATTGCATATGCTAGAAAAACAATACCAGCTGAGCTGCATCCCTAGCACACAGCTGATTTTGTTTGTTTTGACCCACGGCTTCTCTGTGTAGCCTTGGCTGTCCTAGAACTTGCTCTGTAGACCAGGCTGATCTCGAATTCACAGAGATCCACTAGCCGCTGCCTCCTGAGTGCTGGAAATAAAGGCGTGCCATCCTCCCCTCCACAGTGCACGCTTGTGTATGTTTAAAGGCTTACTGCCCATATGTGAGTGTGCTTTCTTTTTTTTTCTCCCTCATTAATTTGTTTATTTAATCAACTTACAGGCTGATCACAGCTTCCTCCTTCCTCCTCTCCCAGTCCTATCCTCACATCCCCCTTTCCCCACACCTATTTCCCTTTCTCCTTACAGAAAGGGAGGCCCGCATGGGTACCAACCTATCCTGGTCCATCAAGTCACAACAGGACCAAGCACAGTCTCTCCCACTGAGGCCAGAGAAGGGAACCCACCTATGGGAAACGGATCCAGTGGCAGGTAATGGAGTCAGAGACTCTTGTTCCAACTGTTAGAGGAACAAGCTGCACATCTGACACATACATGTAGGAGGCCTAGGTGGTTGGTGGTTCAGTCTCTGTGAGCCCCCATGGGCCCAGGTTAGTTTATTCTGTAGGTGTTTTTTTTTTAATCTTTAAAAAATAAGCATTTATTAATTTAGGCTGTATAATGTTGATTTAGTAACATAAAAATTTAAAACACCACAAAATAAATAAAATGTCTAAGATGCCTTTCAGTTTGAAATTTGCATTCTAGGTTAAGTCAGGAGACTTCCTTAAGCTTAATGTAATAGAAGCAAAACGGCTTCAACTCCATCCCATAGGAGAGGACAGACCTGAGTTTACAGAGGTGAGGTGCCCAGTGCTAGTGTCTTCCATATTGAGACATCCTCAGCATGCCTGGCATACAAGTTTAGACAAGATCCCCTTGCCTTTCATCTCCAACTGAAGAGCAGGACTGCAACAAAATGGAAATCACTCTGATGTGGCTGTTTGAGCTTTGGTGGCATTTTTCAAAATCTTCTTTTTCCATTCTTCATAATCCTGTGTCAGATCTTGATCTTTCGGTGGTTTTTTGGGGGTGGGGGGGATGGGGTTCCATTACTTCTCTTTCCTTTTGCTGGCGGTTCAAGCACTAGCTATTTATTTATTTATTTATTTATTTATTTATTTGCCATTATATATACAGTCCTCTGGCTGCTTCTACACCCACATGCCAGAAAAGGGCATCAGATTAAGTTATAGATGGTTGTGAGCCACCATATGGTTGCTGGGAATTCAACTCAGGACCTCTTGGAGAAGCAGCCAATGCTATCAACCTCTGAGCCATTTCTCCAGCCCGCATTAGCTTCTTTTTCTTCAAGCTAAATCTGCAGACTCTCTGTTAATCTGATGCCCAATTTTTTTTTCTAACTGCTTACACAGCTGATTAAATATTGCTTTTTTTCTTCAGACTGGACGTAGTTATCATTTTGATTTTTATCCACGTTTAGCTTTAGAATTTTGCATGCTGAAAGTAGCGTGGCAGTGGTGAAGAGCGGCCTGAATAAGTCAAGACCTGCTCGCTGCACTTCAGGACTCATAGCTTTGCAGCCATGTTCACTGCTTCTGTGCAGCTGAACTTTACAGGTAGGTCTCTTATTCCAATATTTGAATTCATTCCCAGTCATCACTCAAAAGATCTAAGACAGCCCTGACACATCTTCTTGTCCAAACCAGAGAGTTTAATTAAATAAGCTCTATCCAAGGGGCACTTCATACCGGAAGCTGCAAGTCCAGGCATCTGACAGCATTGCTGGACTCTGAGCTATGTGCAGACAGACTGATGCACTTCAGCTTAGAGAGGTACAGGCACTCCTCCGCTCTCCTCAGTACACTCGGCTCCCCAAGGTCTAGACACGAGGCAAAGTGCTGTAACAGCTCCAACTCCATCGCTGGAAGCAATCTACTCTGCAGGTCTTACCATGGTGCCCTCGATCCCTCTGGCTCCTTAAATTCTCCCCCGCACTCTTCCACAAGGCCCTCCGAGCTCAGCCTATTGTTTGGCTAAGGGTCTCTGCATTTGTTTCCATTAGCTGCTGGATAGAGCCTCACAGAAGACAGATATGCTAGCTTCCTGTCTGCAAACATAGCAGAGTATCACTCACAGTGACAGGGGTTGGCTCTCTCTCTCTCTCTCGCTCACGGGGTGGGTCTCAAGTTGGGCCAGTCATTCGTTTGGCATTCCCTCAGTCTCTGCTCCATATTTATCCCTACACTTCCCACAGGTAAGGCAAATTTTGGCTTGAAGGTTTTATGGGTGGGTTGGTGTCACCCTCCCTCCTCTGGCACCTATGTCCCCCTGCTGCTAGTTGTCTCAGCTGGGGTAACCTCCATAGACTCCCAGGAGCCTCCCCGTCACAGCGATTCTCCCCCGTTAATTTTCACTCTCTTTCCTGGTCCTCCCTGAACCTCTCTCCTCCCTCTCTCACCCACACCCCTCCTATGTCTATTTTATTTCCCCTTCTGAGTGAGATTCAAGCATCTTTCCTTGGGGCCTCTTTGGTTTGGGTCTATGGATTGTATCACGGTTATCCTGCACTTTATGGCTAATATCCACTTATAAGACAGTACACACCATACATGTCTTTCTGGGTCTGGGCTACCTCACTCAGGATGATATTTTCTAGTTCCATCCAATTGCCTGCAAATTTGACGATGTCCTAGTTATTGAGGAGAGGTTGAAGAACAGAGGAAAAAGAAATACTCGGAGTCTCAGGCATATGCGGTACAAGCTGGAAGTCTTAAAGCCCAGGAGTACTTTTCTTCTGGCTCTCTCTGTCTCTGTCTCTGTCTCGCTTGCTGTCAGTCTGACTCCTTGCTCCTTTCTCACTTACTAGCTTGCTGTCTTTCTACCTAACCAACTATCTCCTTGCCTGCTGTTCCTCTTCTTTCTCTCTCTCTTGCTGTTCCCCATCTCACTCTAACTTACTCTCTCATGTCTGTTACTTGTTTGCCCTTTTTCCTTGCGCCAACCCTACTATTTTATTGAAATGAAGTTCAATTCTTTTTTGTTACAGATTACATCATGATCTTTCCCCATCTTTTACAATCATTTGGGCAATCAGAAATCAGCAGAGTAACAAGGACATACAAAAAGTTCTGTAACCTACAATAAAACATACAACAACAACAACAACAAAAACCAATCAATTTTCAAGTATCAATGGTCAGCCTGACCTGATGGTTATCTTTTCAACAATACAAGGGAAAATTTAATCATAAATTTCCCAGACTAAAGCCAATGTGTTTACAAGATGGTCATAGCAACATAGCTTGAGCTAGACATTCTCTAAAGAAAAAACTTGACCCACTTCCCGTCCCAGACCAACAGGTGGGCTATCCAGGCCTAGGCTAACTGCCAAGGGGTTCTTTATTGTAAAATATCTATACGGAATGATGCTCAAGCCCATCTTCTATTGCTCTCAAAGCAGATTCTAAAGAAATGTTTCTATGGGTAACAGAATCTAGTCAGGTACTGATATGTCAAAGTCTTAACTTTCTTTCACGCAGTTTCTGCTTGGGTGCTCACAGTCAGAGCCCTCCTTCAACATTCTCTGTGGGAAAAAGTTTTCCCTGTATGATTTTCCTTAGGGCTGAGAAATAAAAAGAAAAAACAGCTTTAGGAGAAATAGCAGATATCTAAACAACATTACACCTGGACCAAACATAATATTTAGGGGCAGTGGTGATCAGCTGGAGATCTTTGGAACTTTGTCAAGCAAAGCCTCAACAGCTACCCTGGATGTCTAGTGATCATGCTGGACAGTCGGAGGTCTCTGGAACTTTGTCAACTCTGGAACTCTGCTACTTACCCTCATGTCTGTGACAGGGTTTCTCTGTGCAGTACTCGCTGTCCTGGACTCACTCTTAAAATCAGGCTGGCCTTGAACTCGTATCAATCCACTGCCTCTGCCTCCTGAATGCTGGAGATCTTTTTAAAGACTAGACTTGATTTTTTTTTGTTATTTCAGACATACTAACGTCTTTGGATTTAATTATTAAGGATTATGAACTTTCAGAGAATCCATATTGCCTTGCTTTTTCCTATTTCTCATGTCTTTATGTTAATATTTTTAAAAATTAATTAGTTTCTGTTGAACTTGCATATTGATTGAGAGTGCTAGCTACTCTGGTTTCATATGGACTTTAAAAAGTTTAATTTTATTTTTATTCCTGTTTGTGTGTGTGTGTGTGTGTGTGTGTGTGTGTGTGTGTGTGTACATTTGTTTGCCATATGTGTGTAGGTGCCCAAGGAGTCCAGGAGAGGGCATTGGATCCTACAAAGCTGGAGTTAGAGGCATTTATAGGCTGCCCAATGTGAGTGCTAGAAACCAAACCCTTATCCTGGGCAAGAACAGTACATGAGCACTCTTACCTCCTAAGCCATCTCTCTAGTGCCTGGTGGGTTTCTTACTGAGCAGCCGTCTCCTGAGGCCTCAGTGTCTGTACCAATCCTGAATGGTGAAAGGAAACCACCAGTACAGCAACAAAGCCAAAACAAATCAGATATAGAAATACAATAATAATCAACTAAATCTAACCAGTGTACCACAGATAATCCTAGAAAATCTATCAAAGTAACGGAGAACAAACTATAGTTAATGATTAACGGGACTAGAGAAAGGGTTAAGCGGTTAAGATTATTTGCTGGATCATCAGAAGGCACAGAGTTCAGACCCTAGCATCCGTGTCAAAAGCTGGGTACCTAGTACATGCCAGTAACCCCAGCTCCAAGGGGAATAGAGACAAGAGGGTTGCTTGGGCTTGCTGCCTCCTACTACACCTGAGAGCATACTCCCCAAGTTGGGCATAGAGAACCTGCCTCAAAAGAATGCAGAGAGATTGAGAGTGAAAGACAACTATTGCCCTCTTCTGACCTCAATGTGCTCACACAGGTTTGTTCAGGTTTCCTGCGTGTATACTCAGACATAGGTGCATACACAGAAATAAATTATTAAATCTTTTAAGCATTTTAATAAAGCCATAGACTGTTTAACCAGGTGGTGGTGGCACATGCCTTTAATCCCAGCTCTCAGGAGGCAGAGACAGGCAGATCTCTGTGAGTTCAAGGACAGTCTGGTCTACAGAGATAGTTCCAAGGCAGCCAAGACTACACAGAAAAACTTTGTCTTGAAAAACTAAAAACGGGCTGGAGAGATGGCTCAGTGATTAAGAGCACCACCTGCTCTTCCAAAGGTCCTGAGTTCAAGTCCCAGCAACCACATGGTGGCTCACAACCATCTATAATGTAACCTGATGCCCTCTTCTGGCCTACAAGCAGACAATACTGTATACTTAATAAATAAATCTAAAAAAAAAAAAAAAGAAAGAAAGAAAGAAAAGAAAAACTAAAAAAAAAAAAAATTGTGGTGCACACCTGTAATCCCAGCACTTGGGAGGCAGAGGCAGGCAGATTGCTGTGAGTTCAGGCTAACCTGGTCTACAAAGCAACTCCAGGACAGCCAAGGCTACACAAAGAAACCCTGTCTCAAGAAAGGAAAAAAAAAAAAAAGCTGTAGTCTGCTGAGAAAACTCAAGTATGAATCCAGCAATCAGATTGGTGCTGCCAGTTTTGGCCAGAGAAGCATCTTTTCCCAATGAGTGGCAGTTACTGCAGAGACTCAACTGGTTTAGGTGCTGACAATAGGTGACTGTTGATTGATCAGCCCTAAATTATGCTCCCCAAGGCTCAGAAGAGGGGGCAGAAAAAAAAATCCCAAGAGTAAGAGAAAGGGTAGTGTGTATAAAGATAACATCCAGGGGCTGGGTGTGGTGGCACATGCCTTTAATCCCAGCACTCAGGAGGCAGAGGCAGGTGGATCGCTGTGAGTTCGGTGCCAGCCTGGTCTACAAAGCAAGCTTAGGACAGCCAGGGCTATAAAAAGGATAACATCCAGGTATAACAATAAATTTTATTTACCTGATTTAATTGTCATCTCGGAGGCTTACTGCCTCAGTCCACTAGCCTAGGCCTAGTCAAGCTAATCTACGCCTAGAATGTTTTCAGCCTCTGAGACTTGCTGCTGAATGAGCTCACCCTTTCTAGCTCTTTTTGAACTCTGGTTAGCTGGTTCAACTCAGCTGTTGTGGCTCAAACCCCTCTCCAAGCTGACTGATTCAACCTGGCTTCTCTCAGCTTC
Source organism: Acomys minous (assembly GCF_964271855.1). Taxonomy (NCBI): domain Eukaryota; kingdom Metazoa; phylum Chordata; class Mammalia; order Rodentia; family Muridae; genus Acomys; species Acomys minous. The sequence goes on from NC_140490.1 coordinate 9,314,569, forward strand.
TCACTGAATAGCTCTGCTTAGCCTCAAACTAATTCTAGCAGTCTGTTTTAATCTTCTGGCTCCTTCTCATTCTCTGGCTTGGTCTGTCTTCACCTGTGTTTAGCTTGCTCTCTCTTCAACCTCTTTCTGTACAACTGACCCAATACACACACACACACACACACACACACACACACACACACACACACCATGCTGTTCTCTTAAGTCAACACCCTTTCCTCTGTTCTAGGCAGAGCTGGACATCTCCTATCCTGTCAAATCTTTCTCTGATTCATCACTTTTTCTGCCTCTCAATTAGACATGACTTTCAAACATGGAAGCTTCCTCCTACAAACTAATTTTACCATCATTGTTTGGGATTAAAGGTGTGTACTAAAGGCATGTCTTATTCTAGCCAGAGGGATTAAAGGTGTATGCTAAGAGAATGTATTCCAGCTGGGGTAGCATGTGGCTGGATTACAATCTCTCTACATCCAGGCACTCTTGAACACTCAGCAGCTGTGACTCACTGTGCAAGACCTGTCCAAGACTGGGCCTGTCCACATCTTGCCATGAGGGGAGAGGGACTTAGGAAACCTTGCTGCTCCTTCAAGATATATATAAATATATATATATATATATATATATATATTTATATATATATATATATTATATATATATGTATACATATATATTTTTTTCTTTTTTCCCCTGCAATGGCATAGCCATTGGTAAATTGAGAACATTGGCCAAACACAAGCATTTTCCTGTTTCCCAAGTGTGGACACAATAAGGCCAGCTCCCCAAAGCTCTTGCCACTGAACCATTTCTGCCACGATATTCTGTATGTCCTGGTACTGTGAGACAAAATCAACCCTTTCTTAGGTTACTTTTTTCAGGTGTTTTGTCTCAGCAGCAAGACAAGCAACTGGAGTGAGTATGATCAAATTACAGTATATGCACACCAATAAAAGATCTTTAAAAATCAATAATGATAAAGGTAATACTAAAAGAACAAAATTAAAGAGGGGCAAAGAAAAGGGAACAAAGATGAAACAAAGTTAAGTAAAGACATGAAAAAGAATGTGAGGAAAAGGACAAGATATAAATATGAAGTAAAAATTTAAAGTATGTAAGTAAAGTTAAAAGAGGAACAAAATTAAAATATCAATAAAATACAACAGAAACATAATATAGAAAAAAGAAAAAAGTGAAGGGGAAAACCAGGAACTTCCTTCAGGAATCTGCCAGGTAGGAGAGAGCAGCAAGTCTGTGCTGAAACCTGTTGAAAAGCCTCCTGTTTATGCAGGGGGGTCTGGCTCTGTCAAGGTGGGCTGCTAGCATCAAGGGGACATTGGCTCCATCAACTTCTCTGTTTTGTGCTCTAACAGCTGCTGCTGGCCACAGTAAGATTTGTGGCCTGTGGGCTCAGTGCCTTCTCAATCTATAGACGTCCACCTCTCAAGTTTTTACACCCACGAGTGGCAAACATCCAAGCATAGGGGTGTCCCTCGAATGAATCAGAGTGGAGAAAAGGATTTCTACACGACACGAGGTGGGGGTGTCTAGCTGTCTTCCTGGTTCCGGGCAAGCAGCCCCCGGCTAGCAGCAAACTTCCTTGCTGGAAGTAGAGCCATCTGCCTGCTCTGGCCTCTTGGCGCCTTGTTTCACTAGGCAGCAAACCAGAGGCAACTCCAGAGGCCGAGGAATCCGCCAGCCAGGACTTGGATCTCTCTGTGTCTTTGCAGGGATCCGCTGGCTGTGGGGCCTCCACCGAGCACTCTGGGGGGCGGGGGTAAGAGGGGCTCTGAGCTCCCGCCCCTAAAACTTCCCAGTCCGCCCAAGTCCGACCCTCCCCCTTTGCTTCAGCGTCTGGTCTTGGTCTGCCACTCTGGCTCTGTGGCAGAGTGGCCCCATGCTCGCTGACTTGGGACTGACTGTTCCTTGTTTTCAGAGTCCCAGAGTAGCTCAGCCTCAAACAATAAGCCCTTTCTCGACCAGGCATCTGGTACAGGACTCCCGAAGCATCGCATTGGGTAGGGGTTTGGATACAGGGATTGGATGCAGGATTTTTTTTTTTCCTCCGCAGCTAATGGGCCCCTCCGGAGGAGGCATTATCTCCCCTCCCCCCAGCTGGATTAAGGCTTGCGAGAACTGTGGGTTTATCCTGCAGCTGAGACTGCCAGTCTTTTGTCACCAGGGCTGACAGGTTTATGCGTGGTTGGGGCTCCAGCTCTTCTTTCCCCCACTGCGCGGATTGGGGCTGCAGATTGCTTCCGCTTGTTCTTGCCTTTCTGTTTTCCCATCCTTTCTAGTCTGTCCTGTCACTTCTCTCTGAGGCTCTTCCTTTCTTTCTGTTTTGGGGCTATGGCTTGTCCTTTGTTACTCTGACTCTTCTATCCCGGAGTTGCATGCAGGAAGAGCGTCCAGTCCGCCATCTTACCCCAGAAAGCAAACATTTTCTCTTCTGATACAGTGGGAAAGTGGGTATGTGGGGAGAGGAGGAGACTACGAAGAGGACGAGGTAGTATCAGTGGACAGCAAGTTGCTGCTGGAAAGATGTTTTCCACATCCTTCAGTTTCAGATGCGATCCCCCTAATTAGGTAATTTCTGCCGCCTGACTGAAACACCCAGGCTAGATCCCGGATCTCTCCTTTTGCAGATACATGGGGGGGGGGGGGGGGCGGGGATCAGGGGCTACTGGGTCTTTCTTTCCTTTACCATGTAGGTAGGATCCTGGGGGTCGAGATAGTATTTTTCCACATTCATATTTTTTCATTAGTTTAGTCACATGGCCTTTTTGGAAACTAACACTCATGCAGATAACATATAGATATCTGTAACACAGTCCATAAAGGTTAATTAATGCATTTAGATACAGAGCCTCCCACTTGATTGTCCCCTTCCCCTTTGTTATCTTAAATATTTTTTTAAAAAGTGAAAACAACAATGTCTTTTATGCCAAGCCACAAGAATATACCTTGTCGACAAAAGATATTTTTTTAACATTACTTGCATATGAAATGTGAGTTTTGGTTACAGCCAATAGAAACTGGGCAATATTATGTGACGAGCAGGCAATTTTTAAAAGAATTAATGTCTGACTTTAATGTGAAATGAACTAGGAAAGTTGATGGTGGAATGGACCCCCTGTGGTAAATATTTAGCTTTTAAAGGCTTGATGGAGAGTTTCGTGATGATTGAAAATGATCACCACCTGTACAGGGTCTGGCATCACCTAGAGGTAGCTCTCCTGGTACACCTGTGAGGGGTCATCTTGATTAGGTTAAGAATAAAAGTAGGAAGCTCCAATTTCAAAGCAGGCCACTCCACTCTTGAGACTTGGGGCTTGGACTACATTAAAAAGGAGAAAGCTCTGAGCAGTGGCATCCTTGGCCGTCTTCTTCCTGGCTCCGGAAACACTCTGACCAGCTACTTCAGGCTCCTGCTGCCTTGACTTCCCTGCGTGGTGGATGGTGCCCTGGAACTGTGAGCCAGCATGAACTCTTCCTTTCTTAAATTGCCTTCCTCGGGGTGTTTTGTCACAGCCTAGGAAAGTAACTGAATTTGTCTCTCAAATATCCTGAGCCTATTAGCCTCACTGAAGCAGCAACTGTCTTTTTTTTTTTCCCGTCTTTAGCAGCAGAGACAGCTGAAATGATTTCTCACTAGCATTTTTAACTCAACTGTTGCTTTCAGCAGAGGCACAGCAGCCACGCACACTTGGCATGCCTGTGTCTCTTCTAAGCTACTCACAGATACAAATAAAAACACAGAGCAAGATCAGACCTCTGTCTAACTTCCTATAACTCTTCCCTGAGCACATTTACACAGAAGGACAAGGCTCTTCTTCGGTGAGGTTCATTCTTTTCTTACTATATGTTGAGTGTGGTTATATAAAGTTGTTATGTCTTTCACTCACTCATTTATTTACGTGGGTGTGAGGGGGCACATTCATGCCACAGTGTAGGTGGATGTCAGAGGACATCTTGTGGGAGTTGCCTCCCTTGTTCTACTACATGGGGTCCAGGAATTGAACTCATATTTGTCAGGGCACCTGCTCAGCCATCTCTCTGGCCACTGAAGTTAATTGTTATCGGTATACCTTGTACTAGAGGATAAAGGGAAGGAAATGAAAATGCCTTTTGAATCTGTACAGACATGCTCATAAAGCATGTGTATGTAACACACACACATACGGACATGTATTGCAGTAGGGCCAGCTAGGAAAGAAGAGGGAAGCAGGCTGCAGCACACGCTAGAGCTGCGCTACCAGCTCTCCGCTGTTGGCTTCCCTCAGGCATGTCTCCGCTTTACTATCTTCCCTTCCTACTTATTGAGTTGGAGCCACCCAGGCTGAACAGTCTGCTTTCCTTAAAGTCACCTAGTTTTACTCTTTAATCACGTCTGTCAAATACATTCACAACATGCCTACCCTAAGGCCGAGTCAATATACTAGAGAGCTGAGGCTGGCCAATTTGGTGTACAATCAAATCAGAGAAGACAGAATAAAATTAAAAAATTTTGTTTTAGCAGAAGATGAGAAAAAAATTGAAAAATATGAAACAATGTGAGACTCTTAATATAATAGAGACTATGGCCAAGTTGAGATGATTAGGAAATAAAACCACCTGAAACCAGTAGGAGGGGCTGGGCCTGTAGCTCAGCGATAGAACACTTACCTTGCCTGTTTGAGACTGGGTTCCATCCTGAGCAAAGCAAATGATGATGGTGGTGGTGACTATAAAAATAACATACAGGTACAATCTCAAAAGCTCAGGAATAAAACCATACATGGAAAAGGTATTAGCCTAGATGAAAAACTACCCAGAGGAATCTACTCCAAATTCAACCTCTCCTTTGTGTAATTACTTCAAATTCCTCTTAGGTGGCTGTGTTAGTCAAATTTGACATTGTTCTACCAATGTCCCAGAGAGACAGTTTAAAGGAGGAAGAGCTCATTTCCTGTTCACCAGTTCAGAGATGTGTCTGAGATCAATGGGGTCCATTGCTGAGGGCCTGAGGTAAGGCAGAATCATGGCAGTGAGTCTGAGGCTGTTTCCCCCCTTCCCTTGGAAATGTAGCAGAGAAAGTGTGTGACAGGAATGCACTAGGGCCAAGACCTGTCCTTTACAGTCACACAGCCAGCAGCCCATGTACTCCAGCCAACTCTCAGCATTCACAGCTCATCACCTGCCAAGAGTCTTCAGAACTTCAGTCCATCAAAGAGTTAACCAGTGATTAGCTCAGCTCGGTCCCCATGATCTAATCTTCTCTGGAAACACCCAGACACACCCAGGGGCGGGGTTCACTAATCTCCCAGGAACCTCTTAATCCAATCAAGTTGACAATCAAGATTTGCCACAGTGCTGTTGCATATTTAATGAGGGGATTAACCCAACAGGTATTTAAGGAATGGGTGGGCCACTCTGAGCTTTCATAAATCCTGTGTCTCCATGAGCAGCTCAGCTGGGCCTCGTGGGATCCAGGTGACTGCAGCATGGATGTAAACTGTCCATTTGGTAAGTTTCTCTCTGTTGTTTCCTGTGGCAATGCTGAAGGTCTCTTTTGTTTCCCCAGACCTCAGAACTTTTCTGTTACACTCATGATTATCACACTGTTTAAGAGAGAGCTGGCTTTTAGTGACAGTTTGGGTGGGTAGACGAATGACTTTTTGAGTTCTTATAACTTATAATTTACAATGACAGCTAGGGTTCTTACAAAGGAGGCGTCTTCTTAGAGTATTAAAGTTGACACTTTGGATGAAGAGAAAATTAAATATCTAATGTTTAATTTTAGGAAAACATGTCATTTATTCCAAAGTTCAACTTTTGCACCATGATTTAATTTAACATTTTACTTTAAATATATATATACATATATGTATATGTATATATATATACATTTTATTAATTTGCATGTTTCTAGTTCCTGTGGCTTTCTGTGCTATTGTAGAATTTCTGTCCTTTCTTGCTTTGAGTTTTACATGACTATTATCCTTTCTAAAATACATGTTTATACCTGTGTGTGTCCTTATTGGCATGGCTTAAGCTATATCCCTAAAGTAAAAATTCATAGTCATCGTGTGTGTCTGGGCTTTGAGCATGGAGCAAACAAACAAGGAGTTCATGCTGGGAAAGAAACCCTTCACACTCCTTAATCCATCTTTTCTTTGCTAGGCCTACTGGAAAAAGAAGCCCGGAGAAGGAGAATTATTCTGAACCAGAGTCAAAAGGACACTCTTTGTGCGTGGTTTGAAAAGAATCCCAATCCTGATTTAGCCACCAGGGGACATCTGGCTAAGGAACTTGGTGTTTCTGAGTCTCAAATTATGGTAGGCATTAGGTCCCCCACCTCACCCCTTTTCTCTCTGAGTCAAGGAAAAGAGCAAAGCTAGGCTAAATTCTTTTGGGCAATTCTCATAGGTGGGCTGTATTTTGTTTAGTTTATTCCCTATGTAATGGAAAGATAAGACAGAAATTTTGTTTATGTCTCATTGAAGGAAAATAGCGGTTGTGAGCCTGCACTGAGGGGAAGGGATAGCCACCTCACGGTTTCCCCATAGGAGATGATGACAACATTATCTTGAGAATTACAAAATTTAAGAAATTATGCCATTAGCATAGTAATGTAAAGCCTTTCATTGTTAGAGCACAAGGAATAAAAATCATAGGGAGTTAAGATCTCATGAAAAGGAGCTGGAGCGATGGCTCAGTAGTTAAGAGAACTGTCTGCTCTTCCAAAGGCTCTGGGTTCAATTCCCAGCACCCACATGGCAGCTCACAACTGTCTATAACTCCAGTTCCAGGTGATCTGACACGCTAACACCAATGCACATAAAATAAAATAAATAAAAGAAAAGTCTTGTGAAAATTGCTGGATTGTATGCTAGTGCTTTTCTCTCCTTTATTAATATTTTTTAACTTATTCTGTGACGATTTCACAAACCCTCTCTGCATTCCCCTCTCAGTCCCTGTGCGCATCTTTCCTTGACACTTTCCCTTCCTACTTTCATCTTTTCTTTTCTTTTCTTTTTCTGAGACAGGGTCTTTCTGTAAAGTCCTTGATGTCCTGTACTCGCTCTGTAGACCAGGCTGGCCTCGAACTCTGAGATCCGCCAGCCTCTGCCTCCTGAGTGCTGGGATTAAAGGAGTGTGCCACTACTGCCCAGTTTGTTTTGTTTTTGAGTCAGGATCTAACTATGTAGACCAAGCTGACAATGGCCTAGAACTAAGAGAACCACCTGCCTCTACCTCTGGAGTTCCGGGATTAAAGGTGTGCACCACAGCTTTCTCTCCCCTCCTTTCTTCTTTCATCTTTTTCTTTCTCTTTTTTCTTCCCCCTCCCCAAAGATAGGGTTTCTCTTGTAGTCCTGGCTGTCCTGGACTAGCTTTGTAGACCACACTGGCCTCCAACTCACAGAGATCCACCTGCCTCTGCCTCCCGAGTGCTGGGATTAAAGGCATGTGTCACCATACCCAGCCTTCCTCTTTTTCTCTACCTCTCTTTCCCTCTCTTCCTCTTTCTCCTTTTATAGTTTGCTTAGAGCAAGTTTGAGTAGAGCTGTTGGCCTGTGCACAGGTCTGGGGTTATTTACCGGATTGTGGGGCCGCTTTGGTCTTGTTTTCAGACTGGTCTTGGACTTATGTGCTCATGTTGGCCTTGCATTTGCCAGTCTTCTGTTTAATTTTCAGAGTGCTGAACTGATTGGTTGTGTACCACTGTGCCGGGAATTTTATAATTATTATTTTACTGCCTTTTAATTTTAACCTCAAATATCATTTACCTAAGAGCATTGAATAAAATCCTATATGGCTTATGTTAGTGAAATGCTGCTGACATAGACAGAAATGAACTAGAGTAGTAAATTGTATAATTATGTCAAGTGGATTGGTATTTAAACCAGTGGAGATCTACCTTTAAACCTTTCAAGGCAAGAAAACGAGTTCAAGTTTTTGCACTTGCTGCATAGTGATGTTACTATAATGACTTCTTCAGTCCTTGGGAATCCTGGGGAGAAGAACATTTTCTTATGTTCTGATAAACTATCCAGGTATGGGAGATTGTTGACACAAATAATGCTCTAATGAAACTGTTCCGTGTGGGCACACCTGGTGACTGGCTGCCCGAGAGACTTGAACTAATGAAATTGTTCCATGTGGGGACACCTGGTGACCAGGTACCCGAGAGACTTGAACTGATAGAAAAGTTCAGAGCCATGTAGGGCATTGGTGGCTCTTGAGGACAGTTATATCTACTCATTAGTTGGAGGCTTCCAGCTGCTCATAAGGCTTTAATTGGAAAATTTATTTTGAATACTGACTCTGGAAAACATAAAGAGACGTTGAGAACAAAGCACGGACTTGGTGTTTTAGGAATGCAAGGCCTATGACTAACAAACCAGATGATAATTGTTGCAGGATATTTGATCTCAAGGTGATCCCTGAGATTGTGAACTGTAAAAACCCGTTGTTGATCCCATCATGATCCCTGAGATTGAACTGAAAATCCCCATTTCTTGAGGTTGAGCCCTAACACACCTTTAATCCAAGGACATTCTGTTTATTGTAAGCAGGTGATTCAGCCAGCCTTACACACACCTTGAATCCAAGAGCTATCAGTACACAGGATTTAATAAAGTTAACCCCAGGTCAAGAGGGAAGCAAGAAACCAGCTGACAGGGATTAAAGAGTAGGAGGGGCTTTGAGTTGAGGGGTGTTTAAGACAGCATGTAGCAGTAGAAGGGGTCTGTAGTGTTTGGCACATTTGGCTCTTGGGCTTTACTCTTGGGATTTTAGCTTTTAGCTCTTTGGCTCTTAGCTCTCTAGCTCTTGAGCTCCTCAGCTCCTTGGCCTTTGGCTTTTTGGGCCTTGAGCTAGCAAGCCTTTGACCTGGGTTTTTTTGCCTTTTTCCTCCTGTCCTGCCAGCTGATCTAGTGAGCCTTTTGGGCTTCTCCACTGGGACATGAGCTGAGTAGGAAGGTCAGCTTACAGTCTCAGAGATCACAATGAGATCAAAGACTGGATTTTTTTTACAGTTCACAATCTCAGAGATCACATTGAGATCAAATATCCTGTAACAGATAACGTTGTCTTTAAGGGTTTAAATGCTAGAGTGAATTGTCAGGTTGTCCAAAGAAAATACTCAGGAAAAAAACTAAAAAACCAACTGAAAAAACAAAAACAAAACAAAACAAAACAAAAAAACAAAAAAAAAAATTATAGCAGTGAATATAGTTTTTAAAACTTATCTTTATTATTTTTAAGTGTGTGTGGGTATGTGCATGTGAGTACAAGTGCCCAAAGAGGCAGAGGAGTTGGAGTTACAGGTAGTTGTGAGCTGCTTGATGTGGGTGCTGGGAATGGAACTCAGGTCCTCTAGAAGAGTATTAGTGCTTGTGCTCTTAATTGCTGAGCCATCATTCCAGCCTATGATGGAATAAATAGTCTTAACACTAGATGTTGGCATTTCTGGGAGTCTTCTTATTTCCGGCTTCCCCTGGGATGAAATAATACAAGCTACAACCAGAAATTAGTGTTAGCTTACCTGGTATCTGTTGTCAGTTCTGCCTTTCTATTTAAGGACATTATATTCAAAGATTAAGTCCATATATATTGCACATTGTGAAATGGATATTTGCTAAGAAGAGGGGCCAAGAAATTAGCATTGAATACTTTACCTATTTAACAAGTAGTGTGTGTGTGCATGGCAGGGGGCTGGGGGAGTGAGAGGGGAAGTGAGTGCAGAGTTTCCAGTCGGTATTTTAGATAAACATCATGACAATAAAGACAACAGAATGAAATGTTTCCCTTACCGACGTGGTCTGAAGGACAGATGTGCAATCAGTCTATCTGGTTGACATTTGGAGTGATCCAGACTGAGCTGCCACCATTCTCTATGGCCTTGCTTTTCGTTCTCTTTCCCCACATAGACTTGGTTTCAAAAGCACAGAAAAATACAGAAACAAGTCGAGTTTGAATGTTGCTTTGAAGAAAGCCAAGGCCAGGGACAGGATAAACTCAAAGGTAAGACCCACAAGCTCAAATATATTCCTCCACTGATTTCTTTGGGAGGATAAGCAACTGTGTGTTGTGGAGAAGTATCCTGTAGGGAAAGCTCAGGCTAGGAAGCAGTGATAGTATACCCTGGGCACCTGAGGGTCAGAGATATAAACATTATCTCACTGCGGGAGGTGAGAAACTAGAGGATCAAGAAAGAGTTCAAGAAGCGGGGTCCCAGCACTCGGGAGGCAGAGGCAGGTGGATCTCTATGAGTTCCAGGCCAGCCTGGTCTACAGAGTGAGTTCCAGGACAGCCATGGCTACACAGAGAAACTCTGTCTTGAAAAACAACAAAACGAGAGAGGGGGGGAGGTAGAGAGAGAAGGAGAGAGAGCAAGAGAAAGAGGGAGAGGGAAAGGGAGAGAGAGAGAGAGAGAGAGAGAGAGAGAGAGAGAGAGAGAGAGAGTGTTTCTGAGGTCATCTCTGGCTACTTAGAGAGTTTAAGTCTAGCCTGGGCTACGGGAATAATCTCTTAGCAAGAAAAGCTTCTCCTTTCTTATTATCCATTGGGGTTTATCAGTGCTGTGTCCCGTTGCCTCTGGAGTTTTATCAAACTGTTGTTTTTGTTGTTGTTGTTTTCAAGCTGGAATGTGAAAACTGACCACAAACCCTGTTGTGTGCTTCTGTTAAATCAGTTAAAGAAGCTGGCAGGAGCCGGACACACTTCACGCGATTTCAGACTGACATCCTAATCGAAGCTTTTGAGAAGAATCGGTTCCCTGGGATTGTTACCAGGGAAAAACTGGCTCAGCAAACAGGCATCCCAGAGTCCAGAATTCATGTACGTTGTGCATACTCCCTGACTCGGGTAGCCTTTGTGTCCTTACTGCAAGCTGCTTCCTTCCTGAGCTGTTGTTGGACAGGGCAGGCTATTTGGGGTTGTCCCCTCTGCCCTAGGCATGGGATGTAGATCATTGGTGTTCCAAGGGACAGTCTGGAGAAACAGTCAAAGCATAGGAAATAAGAAATATCAGCTAGCCAGGCATAGTGGTGCACACCTTTAATCCCAGCACTCAGGAAGGTAGAGTCAGGCAGATCCATGTGAGTTTGAGGCCAACCTGGTCTACAAACGGAGGCCAGGACAGCCAAGGCTACATAGAGAAACCTTGTCTTGAAGAACCAAACCCAAACAAACAAACAAACAAACAAATAAACAAAAAAAACCCAGCTAGGTGAAAGTGTAAGGTCACAATGTTGTGAGAACATAGTCTTTGTTAGTGTTTCTAGTCCATGGAAATACTGAAAGCTGAGCCCCAGGGGATGAGGGTGCTGTCCTGTGTATTAGGATGGTAGTGAGCACCCACCTTCCCGAGCATGGGATGTCTGCATACCTAGCCCTCAGGTCACTTCTGACTGAAGTCTGGTAAGTGCAGCATCTTGCCTGCTCTGGTTGAGAATCCCTGTTTTTTGTACATCATGGAGACTGATAAGCGTGGCCCATAGATTCTTCTGTCTTCGGATCAGCCATTGTGCTTCTATGCCTTCTAGAAGCTCCATGTTCTTAGGAGCTCCTTTACACCCAGAAATTCACCCTGCTTATGAGAATTTGTTTCCTGAATCAGTGCTGAGAATCAGAGGGGTGGGGTCTAACACTTTTATCTTTTCAACCATGGTAGTATTTTACTCTTGGCCTTGTGCCATGAGTTAACTTAACCTTGATTGTCAACTTAATTAGATTGAGAGACACCGAGAATTAGTGAAGCGCATCTCCTGGTGTGGTGAGGCATTCCTGGAGCTCATTAAATCGGAAGAGGCCTGAGCCAATCACTGCAAATACTCTATCTAGTCAGAGTCGGGATGGATTACTGGGAGGTGGTAGAGAGGTGGCTTGTGGGGTCTAGTTGGAGGAGGTACTAAGATCCTGCTTTTGAAGGATTTAGCCTATGTCCCCCTGCTGTTCTTTTGCTTAGCAAATATAAGAAACAGGTGGAATCACTTCTGATATTCAGGACTCTGTGTGTGTGTGTCTGTGTGTGTGTGTGTGTGTGTGTGTGTGTGTGTGTGTGTGTGTGTGTGTGTGTGTGTGTGTTTTAGATATGGTTTCAGAACCGCAGAGCTCGGCACCCAGACCCCAGACAGGCCACTCAAGCAAATGCTCAACCACCCCAGACCAGCCAGTGCCCTGCCCAGAAGACTGCTGAGCATCTTGTTCCTTCCAAAGCTCTCACTGCTAGCTGTTCAATTATACCGCCTCTTTCTCCTCCCCCCACACCATCTGCTCCTTTGGATCTCTCTCGGGGCCGTCAGAAGCAGTTATCAAGGGCCACAGTACTACAGCCTTCTCACGTTGTACAGCGAAGAGGTGATGGTCAAAATTCCTCAGTGTTTGCTGGCCACTCATCATTGGCAATAACTCCAGGAGAGGAGGGCTTCCATACCCAGGCTCCTTTGTGGTTCCTACGCCAAGAAAGATGGCAAGATCCCAGTGAGAACAGTGCCTTGGCTGTACCACCCTTAGAAGATTCTACTCAGGCTCTGGCTGTCAATCAACACTTTCGGGAACTGGGTCAGAAAGACCCTGCCTTTCTGCGACACTGGGACGAATGGTTCCAATCCATGCTTACCGAATGGATGCCTGACAAAGAATACTGGTCTCCTGATGGAGGGGAGCTGCCTCCGCGGCAGGTGCAGCCTCAGCAGCCTGCCAATGTGTCTTCTCAGGCAGACCAAACTCCGAAGCAATAGGTTTAAGCCTGAAGTCTTTCCCGTTCATTCCCACTGGCCAGATTTTTTTCAGGAGAGGACCTCATCTTTCTGCATCCAGGTCCACGTGTGGATGACTGTGCATGGCTTGGCAGCTTCTCAGAAGGTTTTCAGGTCCTCCTTCACGTGGGGAGAAGCTCATCAGTGACTCAGGTTCAGGAGAGCCTGTCCTTGGATGTGAAATCAGTGGATATATTGAAGAATAGGTATACCAAATTATGCAACAAGTTCAAGCCAGTGTACCCATAAGCCACTTGGACACACAAAGGGAACAGTTATTTTTATATTTAATTTATTCTTTTTTTTTTTTTTTTGAGACAGAGTTTCCCTGTGTACTATTGCTGTCCTAGAACTTGCTCTGTAGACCAGACGGGCCTCAAACTCACAGAGATCCGACTGTCCCTGCCTCCCTGAGTGCTGGGATAATAGGTGTTTGCCACCATGCCCTGCTCCATCTTGGAATTAATTTTAATTTTAGTTAAAAAAAAAAGAATCATAGTATCATTTACCATCTGTTATATTTTGCATGTGAAGTGTCCCCCACAAGCTCATGTTTTGAAATCTTGCCTGTCAGCTGATGGTGTTGTTTGGAGTCTGTGGAGTTTTCAGGATGTGGAAGTTGGCCAGGGGCGGGGCTTTGAAGGGTACACCCACCATGTGGACAGCACTCACACATGCTCCCGATGCATAGATAGACTCTTCTCACCATGCCTTTCTGTGATAATGGACTAAAAAATTCTGAAAATAACCCAAATAAATCACTCTTCTGCCATGTTGCTTCTAATAATGTTTGGCCACAGTGAGTTAAAAGTAACTAATACTGCCTGACATTTACTCAGTGTGTGGGACAGTAGGGCCAACTATATTAATTTTGTTTTGTTTTTTTGTTTTTCAAAACAGGATTTTTCTATGTAGTCCTGGCTATCCTGGAGCTCACTTTGTAGACCAGGCTAGCCCCAAACTCAGAGATCTGCCTGACTCTGGTCTGCCTCCAGAGTGTTGTGATTAAAGGCGTGCAGCTCCACTGCTTGCTGCTTCTGTGAGTTTGACTATTCTGGTTCCTTGCATCAGTGGATTTGCACAATGTTTGTCTTTTGTTGTTGGCTTACTTTCTTTTGTTGTTGTTGGCTTATTTTTATTGACATAATATCCTCAGGGTATATTATTGTGCGGCTGGTGTCAAGATTTCCTTTTTCAAGGAAAAGTAATTTGCATTGTATGTGTACTCCACATTTTGGACATTTGGGCTGCTCCTACCTCTTAGACAATAGGAAGGATACTACGGTAAATGATAGCACGTAGATAGTATTTACATGCTGTATAAAGACTGTCCTTCATTGAGACTTTCTTTCCAGGCAATTTTCTATGTTGTGTCATGTTGATGATCAACACCAGCCTTCACAGCTGGACCCTACTGTGTCTATTTAAGCTGTCATACTGTTCTCCATAGTGACTCCATCCCATTACCCTTCACCAACAGAGCATAGGAATCATTTACTTACATCCTCACCAATGCCTGTGAACTCTTGTCGCGTTGAAAGTGGTTGTTATAATGGGTGAGAGGTGGCAACTCACTTTCAATCTGACTTGGGCTTCTCTAATGGGCTGTGTATCTCTTAATGTGGCTACTTATATTTGCTCACTACTGAAGGAAGCATTTGTTGAATTCTAAGTGTTTTTTAAAAAAATATCTTCTTTTAAAGAATTACTTATTTTATGTATAAGTGTTTTGCCTTCATGCACGCATGTATGTGCGCCATGTATGCGCCTGGTGTTTTCATTAGATCTCCTGGAACAGTAGGTAGAGATGGTTGTGAGCCACCATGTGGGTGCTGGGATCCGAACCTGGAACCTTTGCAAGAACAGTTAGTGCTTTTAACCACGGAGCCGTCTCTTCAGTCTCCTTAAAGGTATATTCTTTGTTAGCCTTCTCCAAGATACAATTTGCAAACTTTTTCTCCCATCCCATATCTTTGCTTTTTTACTCTGTTGTGTGCTTAGAGAGACATGGGTTTTAATTATGCGTGTATGTGTTCATCCATGCCGCAGACTGCACCCAAGGTCTTGCACATCCTAAGTTATACCCCCTATTGCTGACACACCCCCTCAGGTCTGAGTTTTAATGTTTGAAGTAGTCTTACTTGGCTGTCTTATTTTTGTTGTCTACACTTCAAGTAGTAATCCAAGAAATCATGGGTCAAACCAGTGTCATGAAGCTTATTTTTCTGGTGTTTTGAGTTGCAAATTTGGATTGTTGACTTGAGTTCTTGCTTTTTTTTTTTTTTAATATGTGACTTATTAACAAATACACACACACATATGATAGTGGCACACTTACACAAAACAATAGTGACACAGCAAATATGAGTTTGAGAGTGTTTCTGTTATACCCAGACTTTTAAAAAAAATGTGCATATGCGTGCCCATGCATGTATAGGTGTCTTTTTCCGCTGTGGGCCATGAGATTGGACTGGGGTGACCAGGCTTTCACAGCAATTGCTTTTACCTAATGAGTTATCTTGCTCTATGCTGATGTTGGCTCCTTTAGTTATATGCCTAAGCGTGCTATAGCAGCTCTAGATCTAGTGTTTGGAGTACTCTTATATTGATTCCCATAATGATGAGACCAAGGTGTCCCTTTCTCTTCCACATCCTTGCCAATATTTGTTGGCTTTGTGTTTTATTCTTTTTAAAATATTTATTTAATATATATGTATATCTATTTGCATGCATGCCTGCATGCCAGAAGAGGGCATTAGGTCCCATTACAGATGGTTGTGAGCCACCATGTGGTTGCTGGGAATTGAACTCAGGACCTCTTGAAGAGGAGGCAGTGCTCTTAACTGCTAAGCCATCTCTCCAGCCCTTTAATTCGCTTTTAGAATAGATTTTAATTTTATTGCCCCCTGCCCCATATGCCACATATGTACAGGTGCCTGTAAGAGGGAAGAAAAAGACATGGGATCCCCTGGAGCTGGCATTACAGGTGGCTGTGAGCAGCCTGATGTGTGTGCTGGAACCTAGCTGTGGTTCTCTGTAAGAGCAGCAAGTGCTCTTAAGCACTGGCCATCTGCTCTTCTTCTCTTCATGATTGCTTCTGACTGAGATGAGGTGCAAGTTCATTGCAGTTTTGCCTTGTTTTTCCTTAATGGGCTAAGAGTATTTCCCACTTGTCAACACTTGTCATTATGTTCTGTACTTTTAGAGTCCATTTCATAAAGTCCTTGCTTATATCTTCAGCTGTCTTTGCTTTCTTCATGCAGTCAATAGCTTCAGCTTTATTTATTTATTTATTTATTTATTTATTTGTGATAGGTTTCTCTGTGTGGCTCTGGCTGTCCTGAACTCTCTCTCTACACCAGGCTGGCCTCAAATTCAGAGATCTGTGTGCTAGAATTAAAGGCCTAAGCCATCACTGCCTAGATGAACTTCAGGTCTTATGATCCACTTGGGGTTGATTTTTCTTTTTCTTTTCTTTTCTTTCTTTCTTTCTTTCTTTCTTTCTTTCTTTTCTTTCTTTTTTAACATACTGAGAGATGGGGATCCAGTTCTACTTTTCTGCATTTGAGCACGCAGTCTTCACTTACTAGAGATTTTCTCCAATCTATCTTTTTGGTAACTTTGTCAAGAATGTCATAGCTATAGCTATGTGGGCTCATTTCTGGGTTTTCTAGCCCATTTGTTTTTGTGTCTTTTTTAAAAATTAATTACAATTATATATTTTGTATCTATATACGGTAAGCATGCATATGCCACACAGGACAACTTTTGGGGATTTGTTCTCTCTTTCTACTATGTGTGTCTCAGAGCTCAAACTCAGGTTATCAGGTGTGGCAGCAAATACATTTACCTGCTGAACAGTCTCATGGGCCCTCTGTGTATTGTTATGCCAGCTCCACACTGGCTGTGTTATTGTGGCGCTGGAGTCCCCTGAGGGCATGAGTTGTAACACCTCCAGCCTTGCTTTTTGCTAAAGACTACTTCGACTAGCCAGGATCTTTTGTGTTTTTATATGAATTTTAGAATTGCTTTTTGCTGTTTTTTTTTTTTTAAAGAAAGTTACTAGAATTTTGATGTGGTTCAGTCACTTTCAGTAGTATGTCCACTTAAACAATATTAATTTTGCTGATCCGTGAATGTGGCAAGATTTTCCATCTTCTAGACTCTTCGCCTTAGCTCTTCAGTGCTTTATAGTTTTCATATAGAGGTCTTTAGCGTCTTTGCTTAAATTTATGATTACGTATTTTCGTCCTCCTCCTTCTTCTTTTTTAGTATTCATGTTATTGAGGCCACACACATGTCATAGAGTGAGGAGATGAAAGGATAAGCCGAGGGAGTTGCTTCTCTTACCATGTGAGTGTGGGGGAGTAAATGCAGGTCATCAAGTTTGGAGTCAAGCGCTTTACCCACCAACCCATCTCACCAGGCCTTATTTTCTTTCTCAGAATGTTTGCTATCAGGATATAGAAAAACTACTTTAAAAAAAAACATTGATTTAAAAAAAATATCCTGCTACTTTTAAATTTTATTTGTGTTAATTTACTTACTTCTGTTTATTTAAGAAAGGGTGTGGCTGTGTAGCCATGCCTAGCCTAGAGCTCAGTGTGTAGAAGGGTGACCTTGAGCTGTGGGGGTGACCTCCCTATCTCTGCCTTCCAAATGATAGGATTGTAGCTCCACCACGCATGGCCTACTTTTAAAAACTGTTCAGCACTGGGCGTGGTTTGCATGCCCATATGTGTATGTGAAGGCCAAGGGGGAACCTCTAGGTGTCAGTTCTTTTCTTCCACTGAGGAGTCTGGGATCGAACTCAGGTTGTCAGGCTTGTATGACAAACATTTTTACTCACTGAGCCATCTTGCTCGTCCAATCTGTATGTTTTAGGAAAGAATTCTGGCTACTTGAATTTAAGGCTATTATAGGGAGGCAAGTACGAATTCTTGTGATTTTGTTGGCTTGTTTGCTGAATGAATTGGTACCCCTATGGTTTTCTTTTCTTTTCTTTTTCTTTTTTTTCTTTCTGTAATCATCTTAGTGACTTCCTGGTTTGTTTAGTTAAAAATACTTGAAAAACATTTTATTAGTGCATATTAACTGTACAAAATAATGGGTTTAATATTGATTTTTTTTTCAGAAATTACCATGTGCTTCCCTATTGTCATTATGTGATTTATTCTTTCCTAGTTTCTTGTGATTGTGCCTGGTTTCCTTCCTCACTGTGTGTAGAATTACTTTAAGTAACTTCTGCAATGTTGGCTTGGTGGTCATCAGTGCTTTAGTTTGTTCTTGTCTTGGACAGTCTTTATTCTCCATCAGTTCCAAATGATAGCTTTGCTGGAACTCTCTCTCTCTCTCTCTCTCTCTCTCTCTCTCTCTCTCTCACACACACACACACACACACACACACACGAGAGAGAGAGAGAGAGAGAGAGAGAGAGAGAGAGAGAGAGAGAGAGAGAGAGAGAAGAGAGAGACTCTGTTCTGGAACTCATTTAGACATGAATTTGGGAAAAGTTTCCTGGTGACAATTGTCACAAGAATACTTAAGGTGTGAGTACATTGAAACTCTTTTGCAAAGTGCAAGTCTTTTCAAGTACATGAGATCCCTTCCATAAGGATGGGGTCTATTGACCGGGAAAAAAATGCTCAGGATAAAGTTCTAGGGAGGGAAAGTCTGGGATAAACATAATAGTCAACACTTTTGCAAACTGCACAGGACCTATTCCATAAGCATGGGTTCGATGGACTAAGAATCAAGATAAAAGTGTAGGAAGGAAGAGTCTGGAGGATTTAAGTAAAGCAGACCAGGCTACTAACCATGTCCTTTCCCAGAGTTCTAGGCAGAAACAAGTATACAGCCCCTCCATTGAAGAGCCTGCCTGTTTGACATTCAGGATTTCCCTAGGGCTTATCTGTGAGCACAAGGACCTCCAGCCCTCTACACCGCCTCAGTTCTAAGTTTTTAGAGAAAAAATAGTGGCTGTGATAGAGGACATGGTTGAAATGCATTGCCTCCATGCCTATATTACCCAGACTATTAATATAGCAAATGTGAGAGTTATAATACTAGGTAACAGAGGACCAAGGAAAGCATAAATCCATCTTCACCATGATGGTCAGGCAAAGGTCGCTTGAGGGATTTTTGTCCATCTCTTTAGGTAATCAACTTCAGGACAGCCAAGGCTACACAGAGAAACCCTGTATTGAAAAGAAATAAATAAATAAAAATTAAAAAGAAAGAAAAAAGAGAAAGTTTTGACAAAGTCCCAGATGTGGCATAATGGTATTTTTGTTGGAGCCGCCAGGCCTCCTGACATGTGTGGGGATGTGCCATAGCTGACTAGGAGGAAAGGCAGAAACAACCTTAACTCAGGATGCTAGCAGGAGCCTGCTCCAAGGTTGGTACAATGAGTTGTCCCTTACTTGGACTATAGATGCTTTCCTTGCTGATGCCTGGTCAAATTACCCATCAGCCCAGTGATGCACTCAGAACATTAGCAAAGTGAGAAGTTTTATCTTTGTCTTCTACACCAGAATTGGAGAGTTTCTTATCTCTTCAATTTTAGGCACTGAGAACCCAAGCTACCTAGATTCCTTTGTGCTTATGATCATGGAAACTACATTTCTTAAATTTGTATTTTGGTACAACACAAGAACAATATTTAAATGACAGTATAAACAGGCTTGGGATGGATTTAAAAAAAAAATAGAATCAAGAAAGTTTTTTAAAAAAAATACTTCTTTTGGATAATGTAGTAACCAAGAAATGCAAATATAATCGCATGTTTCTCAGATTCCATTGGAGGCCAAAAGAACTTAAACCAAAAATGCAATCAGTAAGAATAAGAGTATTTGGAAGTTTTCACCTAAAATTATTATTGTTACAGCTTGGGAATCTGTTACATCAGACTGTCTATAAAGTGTAGTAAGAACATTTTATCTTTGCCTTGCAGGAAGTTCTTCCTTCATAAAATTGCTATGCTCAGTCTTTTGTATAGCTTTGTCCGCTCACAGTATGGGCTGGATATGAGCTTTCATGCTTGCACAGGGCAGCTCAACTGTTTTCTCCTGCAGGGCTGTCTGGGGTTGTTTTTCTTTCTCTTTGTGTTCCCTAGATATGGCGGGGCCAGCAGTCTAGTAATACTAGCATGTTTCAATAACATTGGATTTATTTATTTATTTAGGGTTTTTTTTTCTCCCCAAGACAGGGTTTCTCTGTGTAGCCTTGACTGTCCTGGACTCACTTTGTAGACCAGGCTGGCCTCAAAGTCACAGCAATCCTCCTGCCTCTGCCTCCCCAGTGCTGGGAATAAAGGTGTGCACCACCATTTATTTTTAAAGTAAGGAAACTCAGCTGAAGAGATGAACTAAACCCTTTTGTTCATGTACCACCTGTTCCAAGTTTCTGTTTGACTAGACTCCATCCTTGAGGACTTTTGTTTTACCCTTTCTCCATTTACAACCCTTCTGCAACCTTTTCTTTCTCTCAGGTTGGGCAAGTTTTTGTTCTCAGAGCATCTTTATCTCTCAGGTGCTAATTACTTAAAGGGCCACTGGATGAGAAGTAGCTAATAAAACAGTGAGTTAGACTGTTGAGCTGTGCTGCCAGGGAAGGGTACAGTCCTTTTTGTGGAGCATGAGGAATTTGTATTTAAAGCCAGGTGTGCTGGTGCACACCTGTAATCCTAGCACTCAGGAGGAAGAGGCAGGTAGATCTCTGTGAGTTCAAGGCCAGCCTGGTCTAGAAAGTAAGTCCAAGACAGCTAAAGCTACACAGAGAAACCCTGTCTCGAAAAACCAAAAACCAAACAAACAAAAATCCAAAATATAAAACAAACAAACAATAACATACGCCCCTTGCTCTTTTGAAGAGTTATTTACAAAAGCATTAAAAGCAGTCTCTACAGGATTTTAAGATGTAATTTTAGGCAATACCTACAGAGCGTCTTCAAAGGGGACTTTTTGGGTAATGATTCTATAGAACCATGCTACGGCAACCTGCCAGTTATTACCAGTGTGGAACAAATAATCAACCTGCATTTTATATAGCAGCACAATAATTTCTGTAGGTTCTTTGTGAGTAAGGGATTAATTCTTTGAGCTACTGCATTAGCAGCAGCATTATTTAATAAGACAACAACCCACTCTACTTTACGTGTTGCATTTCATATAGAATTTAACCGAGCATCTCCAGAAAGCAACTTAAAACAGCAGAGCCAAATCCTCAGTGGTGATAGGCAAATAAGAATAGACTCCATTGGCATGGCCGCACAAAAGGTAAGCATTCCTTTAAGTATTGTTTAGATGAGCAGGGCAAGAGAGTGCCACCCATATACCAACTGACCAAGCTGGGCAGTGGTGGCACACACCTTTAATCCTAGCACTTGAGAGGCAGAGGCAGGTCGATCTCTGTGAGTTCGAGCCTGGTCTACAGAGTAAGTTCCAGGAGAGTCAGAGCTGTTACATAGAGAAACCCTGTCTTGAAAAACAAAAACAAACAAACCAAACAACCAATACCTAAGGAAATGTAAATGCACCAGCTTAACTGCTTTATGACTTAGTTGCAATTATTCCTGTACTAGAAGTTGGGCCAGCTTTATTCTTTCCCCATTATGAGACCATTGATTAATTTATACTGAGTTATTACTGCTGTGAGGGAGACTAAACAAAAACAAACAAAAAGAGCTTGGCTCTGGGGCAGCCAGGCCCTGGCTCACACTGGAACTCTAGTGTTTCACCAGAGGCTACTCAGAGCTCAGCCAAATCCAGGCAGCAGAAAGGGCCTCAGAGCCAGAGAGCTTTGCATTCCAGTCCTATCGCTTGGGAGAGCAAGCCCTGAACACGAGTGGCTGGTCTAGAAGCCAAGCGGCCCTGGAATTCATTCAGCCCATCCTGCCAAGACCTGCCAAGATGTGTCCTGCAGAACCCCCACCGCCCGCCACTTTTTTTTGCTCCTCATGAAAGAGGTCCGAGCAATACATTGCTATACTCCAGCTTGTAAGACAATTGGTAGGGATTTCATTATCCCCTTCTTTGTCGTAGAGGAATGTTAATGTTCTGGCAAGAGATCACATCCAAAGACCTTCTAGGTCTATGTGGTCTGGCTGGCAAGAGATCATAGCCAAACATCTGGAATACAAACATGCCTTTAGTCCAGGAGACAGAGGCAAACAGATCTGAGTTGAAGGCCAGCCTGGTATAGAGCAAGTATCAGGTAAAGAAAAGCTTAAATCCAGCCGTGGTGGTACATGCCTTTAATCCCAAATGAAGGTAAAGTTGGTTTGTAGAAGGAAGCATCCATGTTTGAAAATGAGGTCTAATTATGTGGCAGAAAAGGTGACGATTAATAGATTTGACAGAATAGGATACTCCCAAACTCTGACAAGAAGAGAGAGGAAAGGGAAGCTACTTAAGAGACAGCTTTACAGAGAGAGGAGGCAGTTTTACCAGAACGGCAATTGAGAGACGGGTTGCAGAGAGAGAACTCAGATGTAGACAGGATGAGCCAGAAAATGAGAAGAAGCCAGAAGATTATAGAAGATTAATGAGTTAGTTTGAGGCCAAGCAGAGCAACTCCGGGCTGAGAGAGAAGCCAGATTAAATAAGTCAGCTGGGAGAAGAGTTAGAGCCAGAACAGTTGAGTTGAACCAGCCAGCCCAGAGCTCAGAAAGAACAAGTAAGAGTGAGCTTAGTAAGCAGTAAGGCTCAGAGGCTGACAGCATTCTAGGCCTCGGTTAGAGTGTAGGAAGGCTCGAAGCTTCCAAGACTTGGCCTAGGTTAGCAGAAGGAGACAGTAAGCCTCCCAGACAACGACTGAAGAGGCGAATAAAAGTTACCTTTACACTTTGTGGGTCCTTTTTTTCATTAGTTCCTATGCATATAAAGCTGTAGAGCTGTTGCTCTGAATATTTTGCTACTTTGGATCTTAACAAATATTTCAATAGTTGTATAAAATACGTTTTCTCGGAGAACTAAGAATCCATATTTATTCCATTTACTCACTTATGGTCGTGAGCCCTTGGGCAAGAAGATCAAATTCTGCTGCTCCTTATATCTTTCTTCTTTTCTTTTCTTTTGTTTGTTTCTTTTCTTTTCTTTGTTTTTCTTTGTTTTTTGTTTTTCAAGACATGATTTCTCCGTGTAGCCTTGGTTATCCTAGACTTTGTAGACCAGGCTGGCCTCGAACTCATAGCGATCCACCTGCCTCTGTCTCCCAAGTGCTGGGATTAAAAGCCTGTGCCACCACCACCCTCGACCTCCTTATTTCTATTTAATGGGAACTTTCCCTATCTTCTGCAAGGGTCACGGCCCTCACATTGGGCTCCATATGTGCGGGTCTCTGTAAACAGCAGGGCCAGTGAGTAACAGTCCACGTGACATGAGAAGGAGACGCTGCCCTCAGGACTTAGCTGCTGTGGCTTCAAACTTCTAGAACAGTGGTTCTCAACCTTCCTAATGCTGTGGCCTTTTAATATAGTTCCTCATGTTGTGATGACTCCCAATCACAAAATTATTCTTGTTGCTGCTTCATAACTGTAATTTCACTACTGTTATGAATTATAATGTGTTTGCTGATGGTCTTAGGTTGTTTCATGCCCAAATTGAGAGTCATTGTCCTCTCTAAAATATATTTTAGATATATTTAAGTACAGTACAATTTGGAAAAAAGTTTCCTGGTGGCAATTATCACAATAATATTTAAAGTGTGGCTACATTGAAACTTGCAAAATACGTGGGACATCTTCTGTAAGTATGAATTCCATAAGTATTGGCTGAGAAAAAATGCTCAGGATAAAGGTGTAGGGAGAAAGAGTATGGGATAAATACAGTAGCCTGGGGAATTCAGGGGACACCTGTTTCTACAGATAGTATAGCCCTTCATTCACTGCATCCAATCCCAGCGAACGTTCTGGGCAGAAATAGGCACAATACACCCCCTCCATTGAAGACACAGCCCTGCATGTGGTTTCCCTAGTGTTTAACTGTGAGCACAAGGACCTCAGGCCCTCTACATCCAGCCCCTGGGTAATAGTTTAAAAAATTATTTATTACTGAATGCTTGTGTATTGTGTGTGTGTGCGTGTGTGTGTGTGTGTGCGCGTGTGTGTGTGAGTGTGAGTACATGGAGGTTAGAAGACAACGGCTAGAGTCTGTGTTCTCCTTTCACTATGAATTCTGGGGATCAAATGCAGGTCAGGCTTGGTGGCAAGCACCTTCCCTTACTGAGCCATCTAGTCAGCCCTCTGTGTGACACTCCTGTTTTTAGCTTTAAAAAAACATTTTTAAAAAAAAATTTAACTTCAATCTATGTATATTGGTGTGAAGGTGTCAGAGCTTGGAGTTACAGACAGTTGTGAATTGCCATATGGGTGCTGGGAATTGAACCCAGGTCCTTTGGAAGAGCAGGCAATGCTCTTAACTACTGAGCCACCTCTCCAGCCCCCTGGTTTCAGCTTTTGATCTCCTTTCTTTAGCTGTATTGTGACTTGTGGAGGGTCTCTGGGTGGATGCCCATGCTTGGGCCTTTTCTCCTGTAAGTTCACTAAATAGGTGTTCTGTGCTGTTCTTCTTCCTCTGCCCTGAAGAGTTTTAAGTTTGACCTCTTAATTGTGTCCCAGAATTCTTTAAAGTGGTCATGATTGCTTCTTCTTCTTCTTCTTCTTTTTTTTTTTTTTTATTTTTCCTTCCCCTTTCTGGCACTTGATTACAACAATCCTTCAATCTTGTATTTAGGCCCTGATATTATTTCTTCTGATATCATCAATTGATAATATTTCTCACTGAGTTTTGAAAACTCAACTTTTAAGCTTTTTGTTTCCAAGATTTATGCTATAGCTTTTAGAAAAAAACCAACTCATTACATTTGGTGTGTGTGTGTGTGTGTGTGTGTGTGTGTGTGTGTGTGTGTGTGTGTGTGTAGAGATCAGAGGATAACTTTTGGGAGTTGTTCTTTTTTTCCTTCCATCTTCTGAGTCCTTAGGATCAAACTCAAGTCAACAGGCTTGGAGATGTCTAGTCCCAAAGAGACTTGGGTCTAGGCTCACTCAGTACCTGTGGCTACTCCCCACACTTCTCAACCTACCCCTACCCTACACCTGTCCAGCATGTGTGTGTGTGTGTATGTGTGTGTGTGTGTGTGTGTGTGTGTGTGTGTGTGTGTGTGTGTGTGAGCCTTTATTTCCCCTTCCCCAGCTTCTGATTCCTATATAACTCAGCCATTTTGGCTACACACTCCCTTGGCTCTCCTGGTTCCGATGTACTCTGTTGGTCTTCTTGGCCCCCTTTCTCTGTTGGAGGAATGTTTTTGTGCACTGTGTGTTCAAATGCTGGTTTCCATGCTGGCAGAGATCTGGCTGCAGTCATTATTATGAAGCATCTCCAGTCTTAGTATTTTGTAAACATTCATCTCCATCACCTGCTGATTGGTTAAATAAAGAGCTGAACAGCCCATAGCTGGGCAAGAGAAGAAAAGGCAGGACTTCTGGGCGGAGAGCGAGAGAGCAAGACTCAAGTGGGGGCTGGAAGAGTCACCATCAGACATGGATGAAGCAGGAGGTGCAAGGGTGAGACTAAGATGGCAGGTGATGGACAAGTGGCAGGAAGTAGGTCAGGTCAGTATTGTCAAGTTAGAATAGCTCGGAATCTTCCAAGCTCAGTACTAGAAGTGAATAATGAAAATAATAAGTCTCTTCATCATTTGCTGGGGCCTGGGGTGGGCATAGAGAGCCATACAGTTACATTTAACAATTCTCTCTCTCCTCAGTCTAGTCTGGTGGCCAGATGTTCAGTCTGGACCCTTCCAGATGCCTCTGCCTGTTCTATCCCTCATATAGACAATGAGACCCTTCTTGCTAACTATACTTTGGAGTAGTCGTGTCCTCATTTTTATTCATCTGGTGCCAACCACCAGAAGTATTATATATGAGTTCCTTTCCAAAGGCCTCCACTCTCTGAGCCAAGATGTTGATTTGATACTCCTAAAGTATGTATGGATCACTTGTTTATGCTGTCCTCTGCCTAATCTATTTGACTCCAAATTTTATCTTATTTTACTTTATTTTTATTTAATTAATGTATTCAGATTACAACTCAATTGTTATTCCATCACTTGTATCCTGCTGTTCCTCCCTCTCTCCCGCTTTCACCCTATTCCCCTCCCCTAGGTCTATGACTGAGGGGGACCTCCTCCCCCACTGTATGGTCATAGGCTATCAAGTCTCATCTTGGTAGCCTGCTTATTCTTTCTCTGAGTGCCATCAGGCCTCCCCACCAAGGGGAAGTAGTCAAAGTGGGGCACCAGAGTTCATGTCAGAGTCAGTCCCCACGCTTCACATAACTGTAGAATGTCCTGTCCATTGGGTAGATCAGAGTAGGGGTTTGATGTTTACTATTGTGTTGTCCTTGGTTAGTACAACAGTTGGAGCAGACACCCCTGGGCCCTAATCTACCCATTACGGTGTTCTTCTTGTAGGTTTCTAAGATCTTCTGGATCCTTCTATGAAATTAATCCATGTAACGATAATTAGTCCACCAACCAGTCCAGCTGGTCAGTTATTGGGGGATCGAGGGGGGTCGCAACCTGTACATAAAGACATGGGCGGGAGAGAGACAGTAGCTCAAGCGAACAATTGCTTGTCAAGAGCTCGTTTATTAAAGGTAAGGGCAGGCTTTTTAAAACCTGCTTTAGTGAGGGCGGGGGTACGCAAGGAGAGTAGTGGAAAAGTACAAAATCTTCTGGGTTGAGCCCCGGGAACATTAGCAAGGGGAGGGGTCTTTCAGGTGAGACAAAGCAGGATGTCTCTGTGAATATCTTAGGATCAGATCGCTGTCTTCTCAGGACTAAGCCGGATGCCTTGCATACCTAATGAGTGGCCCAGCAGGATGTTTGCTGCAAATACTGAATGGGTGGGAGTCGGCCTCAGGCCTTTTGGTCCCTGGCATCCTCACCCCTTTTGTTTACTTTGGCCTGAGGGAGACCTTACAGCCCAGCGAATGACCTTTAGGAGGTCACCAGTCATTGTTACAGGATGGCGGTATATTTAAGAATCACTAATGTCCAATGTTTCAGGACAACAGTTATTCTGGACCGGCCAAATTCCCAAGGAGAGGGGGCCTCGCGATGGCCTGAGCCTGCTAGAGGATCGATGCTCAATCTTACCACGCCTATGGTCTGTCCTCCCACCAAGGACCGACCGACGTCTGATAACCGAGGCTTATTCGAACGCTCCGTCTCTGACTTACCAGGCACTATCGCGGGTCAGGTCAAGGTGGGCTCAGGCCAAAAGATATAGGGGAGGGCTTGCACAGGTTTATCAAAGGCACCGAGGGCACAACCAATCTCACCATCCAGCATTCTGCATCCTCGGGAACTGCAAAGGCCGCCCATAGGAACTGCAAAGGCTGCCCATAGTTAACGTAGGTGTAGGTGAAATCTCCTGGATGGAAATAGAAGTCTCATTTGCGTCCTCAGTCTCCAGGCTGCGGTAGTGAACCTGGATATTCTTGGTGGCAGCTTCAACCTGACTTTTAACAAACCCTGTAAGACGGTTTAAAGTCCATGGGCCAAAGGATAATAGAAGGAGAACACCAACGAGGGGCCCGAGCAGGGTGAGGAGAAGGGTAGTAAGCCAGGGGGAGGCAAGGTTAGGGTTGGGGAAATTCCCCCTTTCAGAAAATTTAAAAATGAGTCGGGGTCATGAATAGTAAAACGGGGAAGAAGAATAACAAGGACACACCAGTCTTTGGAGGAAAGGAAGGTAGGGGCATAGACGATCGAGGTTAAACCAGAGGAACAAGCAAAATGGGTGTTATTTGGCGCGAGAATGTAGGGGAGGGAGAGGTCGGGAATGACAGTCTGGGCGCGAACGTCGCTGAGGGGAAGAGGTTGGGGGAGGGAGCATATGGGGACCCAGGAGGCAAGTACCTATGCCGGAAACAGGCTGGAGGGTAATGCGATTGTCGGGAGCTAAGCCGGTGAGGGTGGGGTAACATTAGTAAAGAGCAAGGTGGAAAGAAGAGCAATACCCTCGTAAAAGGGCGGGGAGGGGGAGAAACACATCCAACATTCAGGAAATGACAAGGAGGAGTCATTCATTTTTTTTTTTTTTTTTTTTTTTTTAAGGCCCATATGGAGGCATTTGTCAACTGGGGAATGACATCAGCCGAACTGGGGGGGGGGGCCCACGGGGAGGGTAGGTCGGAAGGGAGGGGGTGGGAGGGGAGGGAGGCATGGGGGTGGCGGGTTTAGGCGGGGGGGGGGGGGGCGGGTCAGGAGCAGGAACGGGAACAGGATGATGGAAAATATGATTAGGCCCAACCACTGCAGCGCCCTTACTGGGTACCTTTTTCAGGAGGTGTAACCAAAACGTAAGTCCAAAATCGTACTCTGATTTATAAACACGGAGGCCCCATTTAAATCCACGACCCGTCCAAATGGCACGTTTACCGGGCTCAGTGAAGCGAATGGTCAGGGGGTTGCACCAGCCATTGGTGACTGAACGAGCTACATTGCAAAGGTCTTTAAGGGTCCCAAGAAGAGGATGGCTTCCAGTACGTGTCGCCAGTGGTCTCACACCCCCAAGAGGCACAGTAAAAATCTTGGGCCCCACCACAACGATGAGAGGGTCCCGGGAAAACATAGAGCCCTCCGGCCCAAGCAATCCCATCTTGGTGTAAGGTTTTGTGGAGCATGATGCGCTCCAGGTCATTACAGCAGCCGGGACTGGGACCACCAACCGAGCGAGAGAAAAAAAATGTCTTCCACGCCCCAAGAAGAGGGGCCTCCCAGGGCCAGGGCACAGAGGTCAACCTGTAAATCGAGCCACTGGGGATTAATGCCCTGAGAGGAGGAGGAACTAACAATATCTCCCGCTTGGTTAATAATGACCCAGATAAAATTATAGATTGTATAAGGCTGAGGTTGGCGCAGAAATGCGGCGAGAATCACTTCAGGGAGGCAGAGGCAAAGGAGCGACGTGGTGAGTAGCAACGTGATGCATCGGCGGTATCTTTTTTATCCTAAAAAAGAGCACAATTACATCTTTTCCTCAGGGGAGTTCCCTGGGAGAGGGGGGTTAAAAGGTTTGACTAGGCGCTCAGGTAACCAGCGCGCATTTTGTTCTTTCTGATCATAAATGCAGGCATGACCTTTGCCCCAAATAAGGACTGGGTCGGGTCCATGCCATCGGTGGGTCAGTGGATCCTTCCACAGAGCCTTGGCATAGGTGGAGGAGGTGGAGGAGTGCCAAAGGCGATCGGCCGCCGAATGGCCAAGATCATCCTTTTGTAGAAAATTTAGGATGAACAATGCATGATTGAGAAGCAGGCGAGGCCCTGCTGTAGAGGGATATAGGATTCCTTTGGAAAACTGTAATTTATTAAGCATTGCTTTAAGTGTCTGATGGGCCCTCTCGACAATTCCTTGTCCTTGGGGATTGTAAGGTATCCCCGTAACATGTTTAATCTGTAGTTGGGCACAGAAGGACTTGAAGGCAGAGCTTGTATACCCAGGGCCGTTATCAGTCTTTAAGGTATAGGGTTTGGGGGCAACAGTAAGGCAATACAAAACATGATCAATAACATCTCTAGTAGCCTCTCCAGCGTGCGGAGAGGCGCAAATAAATCCACTAAAAGTATCTATAGACACATGAATATACTTAAGTTTCTTAAAAGAGGAGAAATGAGTAACATCCATTTGCCAGACCTGTCCAGGCATGAGGCCACGAGGGTTGACTCCCGTATGTGGCTCGGGAAGAAAGGTGACACATGCCTGGCATTCTTTAACAATAGCCCGGGCTTGTTCCCGAGTGATGGAGAACATGTGGCGGAGGCTTTGGGAATTAAGGTGGTGGAGGGCGTGAGCCTCCCTGGCCATAGCAACGGGGTCACTGGCGGATGGAACGGCCAGCCCTGAAAGCAGGGGGCGCGTGGCTGAGTCCACCTGGGCATTAAGTGTAGTCAGAGGCCCTGGCAGGGTAGAGTGAGCGCGAATATGACCAACGAAAAAAGGCTGAGAGCGCAAAAGAATAAGCTGTTGGATACGGGAGAAGAGAGGAGAGGCATTAGTAGCAGGCTTAATACGAGGAACCGTCTCGAGGAGTGGAACAGAGGATGCTACATAGGCACTATCAGTATATAGATTAAAGGGAGTATGGGGAAGCAATGTAAAGGCGTGTGCAACAGCTTCCAGCTCAACAAGCTGAGCAGAGGTATGGGGGGTTTGTTTTTGCAGGATAGCTCCGTCCACAGAAAGGGCAGCAACCCCGGTAGAGGAGCCATCAGTAAAAACCAGGGAAGCCTGGGGGAGGGGTCTGGAGCGGGTGACTCTCGGGAAGATGACAGGTTGTCGCTGCAGGAATTGAATTAGTTTATCTGGGGGATAATGATTATCTAATAGGCCGCAAAAAGAAATACAGGAGACCGCCCAATCATCTGAATTTTGAAAAAGCCACCTTATTTGTGTGGCCGAGTAAGGCGTGATAATAGAGTGAGGGTCCCTTCCGAAAAGCCTGGTGGCCGCTTCCCGCCCCTGTCGAATGAGAGACGCAACCAGAGTAGGATAGGTAGGAAGGACCTTAGTGGAGGAGGAGGGGAGATGAAGCCAAAAGAGAGGGGTCCGTTGCCAGAGCAGTCCTGTGGGGGCAAAGAGGGAAGGAAAAATTATGAGCGCGAAAGGCTGGGTAGGGTCATAATAGGAGATGGACTGGTGGAAGATGGCGTCTTCGACCTTTTGTAGGGCCACTGAAGCTTCAGCAGTGAGACTGCGTGGTGAAGAAGGGTCAGAGTTGCCTTTTAAAATATCAAAAAGGGGTTTAAGCTCTCCAGTAGTGAGCTTAAGGTAGGGGCGCAGCCAGTTTATGTCCCCCAAAAGCTGCTGGAAGTCATGAAGTGTTTTAAGGGTGTCTCGGCGGAGCTGGACCTTTTGGGTCCTGACTGAAGAGGTCCCAAGTTCATAGCCCAGAAAAAGAAAAGGGGGGTGTAGTTGTATTTTGTCTGGGGCAATTTTAAGTCCCAGATGACCCAAACTCTTAACAAGTTCCTGGGTGACGAGAGAGAGCTCAGCCGTGTTAGGGCCAGCAAGTAAGATGTCATCCATATAATGAATAATATATAAATGTGGGTACCTAAGGCGTAGCGGGTCGATGGCCTGGGCTACATATTTTTGACAAAGAGTGGGACTGTTGGCCATGCCCTGAGGAAGTACCCGCCATTGAAATCTGGGTGAGGGCCCAACATGATTAACAACAGGGAGGCTAAAGGCAAAACGTTTGGAATCGTCAGGGTGTAGGGGAATGCAAAAGAAGCAATCTTTAAGGTCGAGAACAAGTTTATGAAATCCTTTAGGGATAGCTACAGGAGAGGGGAGACCAGGCTGCAGAGCTCCCATGGGCATCATGGTCTTGTTAATTTCCCTGAGGTCCTGGAGGAGTCGCCAGGCACCATTCTTTTTTTGGATGACAAAAATGGGGGTGTTCCAGGGGGAAGTAGAGGGCTCAACATGGCCTGCATCAAGTTGCTCCTGCACCAGCCTTGAGGCTGCGGCCAGTTTACGGGAAGGAAGGGGCCACTGATCGATCCAGACAGGAGAATCAGTTCTCCAAGTAATTTTATCGGCCTGGAGTGCAGGGGGAGAAGTGGCCCTTATAAAAAATTTTGTTCATATCCCAGCCCTTGGCGACTAATCCTAGGCATAGGGACAATGGGCTCGAGACGCCCCTGTCCCAGCTTGCCGAGGCCCTGGCCTGGCAAATAGCCTTGATCCAAAAGCTGATGCGTGACAGGAGAGGAGGGGCTATAGATAAAGACCCCCATCTGAGAGAGTATGTCCCGGCCCCACAGATTAACGGGTAACCCTGGGACAATGAACGGTTGCACCGTCCCTGTCTGGCCATCAGGGTCAGTCCAGCGAAGGACCTTAGAACTTTGAAGGGTATTGGTAGATATTCCGATGCCCTGAAGGTGAGTAAGGGAGGGCTGACAGGGCCAAGACGAGGGCCAAGAAGATTGGGACAGGACCGTCGAATCTGCCCCGGAATCAATGATGCCTTCAAAGGGGCGGCCATCAAGCCTTAGTGTAAGATGGGGTCTATCAGAAGTTAAGCGTTGGACCCAAAAAGCGGAGGGGGGCAGGGAGGGAGTCGGGGTGGCGGGAGGAGAGACAACAGAGTCAGCCAGGGTTAACGGAAGGGCCCAGGCCAGAATCTGACCAGGAGAGATGGAGAGAGGGCCCTGGGTAGCGGCGGCAAGGAGGAGCGTAGGAGAAGGGAGCGGGTGTTTTAAAACGAGGGGATAGATGAGTAGCCCGATAAGGGCAGAAGAGGCACGGCCGAGGACCAGGAGGGGAAGAGGGGGAGGGTTTCCAAAGAGGGCGACAGGCAAGGACAAGGTTCCATCCTCGGGCGTCAGTATTGTAGAGGTGGTGGCACGGAAGTCCAATCCTGTGGGGGAGGGCAAGGGGCCGCCGCTGGAATGGGAGGAGGTTGGGTTTGGGAGGTGGGGTAGGAGGTCTGTGGATGGAAGCGGGTCTGTAAATTGGGGGGAGCCTGTGACACCGGTCCCGACGCAGGCTGGAATTGGATAGGGTGAGGGGCCCGGGACTGGCCCCCAGAGGAGTTTCCCGAACGCGGGGGGAGAGGGTTACCCATGGCATCAACAGTGGAACGGCAGGTGTTCGCCCAATGACGACCTCTACGGCAACGAGGGCAGAGCGTAGTAGGGGGGGGCCGGGCCACAGGTCCCCGGGATCCAGTGGGTGGCGGAACGACCGGCGGCTGTCCAGCCTGTGAGGGTGGGCGGTTACGCTCATTTGGGCAGGCGCGGGCAAAATGTCCCGGTTGGCCGCACCGGTAACAGGAGGCCCCGCTAGGGAGGGCTCCGACGGCCATAATGGCCTTGGTAAACTTATCAGTTAGGGGATCAACCTCTCGGCAAAGCTGAATCATCTCATCAAGATCCCTGCCCTTATATTTGTGTCTAAGAACTGCCTTACAGGCTGAGTTGGCATTTTCAAAGGCCAATTGTGTAAGAAATTTACTGTCTGTCTGGCCAGGACCAAGGGATCTTTCTGAAGCCTCCAGGAGGCGCGCAGCGAAGTCGCTGAAGGGCTCCTGAGGTCCCTGAAGAATCTTGGTAATAGGGGACAGGGCGGAGCCCGTGGAAGCAATAGTTCTCCAAGCAGCGAGAGCGGCAGAACTAGAATGTGAAAGTAAGGAAAAGGGGAGTGCACGCTGTTTTTCGTCAGTGGCATATTTGCCCTGGCCAAGGAGTTTGTCAAGAGACCATTCACGGGTCTCGCGATGTCCCTGCTGTACGTTTTTTCGGATAAGGTCACGGCAACGATCAGCCCAGTCCGCCCTCCAAGAAAGGAACTGTCCTCGAGTGAGGACAGTCTGTGCAGTGGTGATCCACTCGTTGGGCGTTAGATGACCTCCATCTGCCAAATCATCAAGGAGGGAGAGTGTGAACGGCGCATTAGGTCCGTAACTACGGACAGCCGTGTTAAGTTTTTCTAGCTTTTAAAATTTGAGTTTATGATAAGCAGTGGGGGTAGGGTCAGGAGCCGTTCCACCACCTTTCTGTTCTCCCTCCGAACCTGAGGAATCATGCTCACTATCAGAATCTACAAGGGCCGCGGACGACTGGGAGGGTGTAGGGGCAGGTGGGTCTCCCAAAGCAGCGCCTGAATCAATGGCCTCAGTTTTCGCCCCGCTCAGGGCGGGCTGGCTCTGGGAACGGGTGACAGGGAAAATAAACGGAGCTGTGGAGGAAATGCGCGTTGTTAAAAGCGAAAGCCGTTGTTGAAGCTGAAGAATCTTCGTCGCATGGGAGATCTGGTGTTGGAGATGAGCCTCCGTCTGGCAAAAGCAGTTTGGGAGGGAACAAGGTGGCGGGAGCCGGGAGGCAGGGTAAGGCTTAGTAAGGGGAGGGGGAAGAGTGAGCAAGGTAGAGGAGGGAAAGGTTGGCGCCGCGCGGAGGAGGCCATCATCGGAATGATGTCGAGCAGCCTCCTCCTCAAGGGTGGCAGCAGCATCCGGATCCAAGGGCTCATCTGGGGCCTGAGAAAGGAAAATGGCGGAATGGCGGGAGGCGTGTGAAGGGGGAACAGGAGAGGCTGGCGGACCGGACCGGACAGAGGGTGTCCTTTTTGGGGGAAAAACAGAGGCACAAAGTGGTGAACACCCGCGTTCCATAGCGGAAATGGGGTCCTCATGGGTGGGAGGAAGCGACGGATAGAGACGGCGGGAGGAAGGGGAAGGCTTGGACGCAGGCGCGGGGGAAAGATTTTTTAAGGGCTCCGAGGATGTAGGAAGAGAGGAACCCTGCAAAGAGGAACAGGAAGGAACACGAGAAGGAGGGAGAGATTCGCGCAGGCAGAGTTCAGCCACGGAGAGGAGCTGCCTCTCTCCGCTTTCGTTTTCGCCGGACTCAATTATGTCCCGTATAAGGCCCCAATAAGAAAAAATACTGTTCGACACCGCTGTATTACCATCTTTTTTAATAAGTGCATTAAGCTCACGCCCCACCTTCTGCCACTTTTCAGAATGAATAGTAGGTCCATCAATCATGAACCAGGGACAGGTCTGGTCAATAAAAACAAAAAACTCAATCAAATGTTTCTTTTTTACCCTAATACCTCTCTCTCTGAGTACGTCCTTTAAGCCTTTTATGAACTTTGCTTCCTTGGACAGCGAATGGCCCATTCTTGAGATATGCGAACGGATGACTCACCTAATGACGAAGCCGGCCGGGCGAGCTCGGCTGGTCATGAAAACTCCTGTGGACCGGTCCCTTAATCCGTTCGGGGAGAAACCCGCACCTCGAGTCCCTTCGTGGTCGCCAGATGAAATTAATCCATGTAACGATAATTAGTCCACCAACCAGTCCAGCTGGTCAGTTATTGGGGGATCGAGGGGGGTCGCAACCTGTACATAAAGACATGGGCGGGAGAGAGACAGTAGCTCAAGCGAACAATTGCTTGTCAAGAGCTCGTTTATTAAAGGTAAGGGCAGGCTTTTTAAAACCTGCTTTAGTGAGGGCGGGGGTACGCAAGGAGAGTAGTGGAAAAGTACAAAATCTTCTGGGTTGAGCCCCGGGAACATTAGCAAGGGGAGGGGTCTTTCAGGTGAGACAAAGCAGGATGTCTCTGTGAATATCTTAGGATCAGATCGCTGTCTTCTCAGGACTAAGCCGGATGCCTTGCATACCTAATGAGTGGCCCAGCAGGATGTTTGCTGCAAATACTGAATGGGTGGGAGTCGGCCTCAGGCCTTTTGGTCCCTGGCACTTCTATTTCCCCATCTCCTATATTTCTCTTACATAGAGTCCTGGTAGGATGCCCTCACACCTATCCCAATCTCCTGGTAAGTGGAGACTTTCATGGGACATGCCTTTTGGGCTGATGCCTAATTATAAGTGAGTATATACCATGTGAGTCTTTCTGCTTCTTGACTCCAAATTTAAAGCCTAACTCTACCTGCTTCTTCCCTCTACCCGTTTCCTCCATCCAGGCCTTCCCTTGCCCGCTTGCGGGCCACCACCATGTGGGTAAGTCTCTATGAAGACACATTCCTGTCCCTCTCTACTGCAGTGGTTTTCAACATGTGGGTTGGGACCCTTTCACAGGGATCACCTAAGACCATCAGAAAACACCTGTATTTACATTATGATTCATAACAGTAACAAAATCACAGTTACAATGTAGCAAAGAAAATAATATTATGGTTGGAGGTCACCACAACAAGAGGAACTCGAAGCATTGAGAATCAAAGAGTGACCTACAGTCTGTCCCACCCACAGAATGTCCTGGGGCAATGGCCTGTTGGAACCCACCCCCTTCACCGAAAGCCTCTCCCAGGTTACCTCTTCAGCTGTTTTCTACTCTACCTGCTCTACTGTGTCACCCCCTGACCTGCCACTATAAAAGCCACACCTGTTCCAGGACACTCCTGTCTCCCTGTTAAGCCCCAGTTGCATGGAAAGGGATGCCTCTCCTCTGTGATTTGGGACATCTCTCCCTGAAATGTCTTTCAGTCCAGTTGGGGACCATGACATTTGTCTGCCTCTGGTCCTTTTATTCTCAGCTCCTTCCTGGAGCGTCCTTGCCCCTCCTCGGAGCTGCAGCTGCGCAGCTTCTCTGCATCCTGTGGCCTCTATCTACCATATTGGAATCCAACATTGGGCAGAGTTCCCATTTGTGATGCTTGTCCCTTGTGTCCCATTGGCTGTACCTTCCTGGGCTTCTACACTGAGATCCTTGTCCCTCACAGCTCCTTGCTTCCCCTAGAAGCTGCCTGCTAACTCCTGCAGTTTCTCCACACTCTCCTGGGCTTCCACAATACTGGAGCCCTTCCTTAGCCAGAATTCCTACCTGCACTCCTGCTCTCTGGCTCCCAGTTTTAGCATGGAACTCATAGGAACCTTCCCTCTGGTCAAATTCATTTTGTATCCCTTTCTTTTACTCCCCAGACTCAGTGATTTTATTAAAGACTTGCTATCTCACTGTAAATGCTTGATCTCTATACAAATCAATAGCCAAAAATTGGCATGCTCAATTTTCAAATTCTCCCAAATTGTGACAACTTCTACCACTGCACAAAGAACTGATCCCCCAAATCTCTTCATCTGAACCTTTTCTGCTTTACACTTCCCAAAGCCTCTTATCTCTTAGGTTTCAATTTTTCACTCTTGAAAATCTTTTATTCCTACAATTTCTTTGTGCTCTGCTTTCAATCAAGAAATCTTTTAAAACTACCGTATAACACACTTTTCTTTTCTTTTCTTTTCTTTTTTTTTTGAGACAGGGTTTCTTTGTGCAGCCTTGGCTGTCCTGGGCTTACTTTGTAGACCAGGTTGGTCTATAAACTCACAGAACTCCACCTGCCTCTGCCTCCCAAGTGCTGGGATTAAAAGGGCACACCAACACACTAGGCATGTATAAAGTTCTTTATCTCAGAATTTGTGAGTTCATTGAGTGTGGTTAAGGAATCTATAAAATCTGTAACAAAAAGTAAGCTTAAAACTTGTATTTAATCTTGTAATTAATTTTAATTTGCTATCTGTGATTCAACTATTACTTAGAAAAATAGATCTACTTCTTGTCTGTGTAACTTGAACTCAACTTTTGTTTAGGAAAATAGATGTTTTTAAATAGCAACCATGTGAGTTGTCTCCATCTTGGCCAATAACCTCATTAGACTGTCAGCAGCCATGTGGCTGGCAGCCATCTTTACTGAGGTTAGAAGATACTGTGCCATGTGACTTCATCACCATCGCCGTTAAGATGGCTATGTGCTCTACACCAACTAAAAGGCAATTGTAAAACTTCTTAGTTCAGCTGTGCCCTCTGCTTATCATTGCATGTCCTTTTAGATAAAGGAGGAAACATCAGGTCTCCAAAATGTTTTGAATTGGGGTTGGTTTTTTTTTTCCCCCAAAAGATTTATTTATTCATGTATATAAGTGCTCTATCTACATGTACACCTGCAGGCCAGAAGAGGGCATCAGATCCCAGGATAGATGGTTGTTAGCCACCATATGGTTGCTGGGAATTGAACTCAGGACCTCTGGAAGAGCTGGCAGTACTCTTAACCACTGAGCCATCTCTCCACCCCTGGGGTTGATTTTTTTTGTATGATGACAAATCCCTAAGGTTATAAGGATATAGTCAAGTTAACAGAAATCTTTTATGTCTTTGATAACTTGTCTGACACCCAGCTTCTGGAAAAATTTTAAATAAGTATCAACATATGTCTGATAAATAGGTGACATTTAAGATAAAGTTTATAAGTTCCTAAGGTTATAAAAGTCTACTCAGTTTGTCTTTGCTAACGTTCCACACTGGGTTTCTAGAAAATTTAAATAAGTAACAACATAAGTGTGAATTAGGATTGCTATGTGGTGATGAAACACTATGACCAAAGCAACTTGGAGAGGAAAGGATTTATTTGGCTTACATTTCCACATCACAGTTCATCATCAAAGGAACTCAGGACATGAACTCAAACTTAGCAGGAACCTGGAGGCAGGAGCTGATGCAGAGGCCAGGGAGGGGTGTTGCTTACTGGCTTGCTCCTCACAGTTTGCTCAGCCTGCTTTCTTATAGAGCCCAGGTCCACCAGCCCAGGCACGACACTACCCACAATGGACTGGGCTCTATCCCATCAGTCTGTAATTTCAAAATGCCTTACAGCTGGATCTTACGGGTGCATTTTCTCAAGTGAGGCTTTGTCCTTTCATATAACTCATCTTCTATCAAGTTGACATAAGACTAGTCAGCATAGTATGTTTAATGATTAAGGCTTATAAATCCTCAAATGTCCCCAGGCTAACAGTACTGGACTTAAAGATAGTTGTTAAACTTTTTTTTTTTGTCTTTGCTAATTTTGTTAATCTTTAGCTATTTGGATAAACTGAGTCTTCAAGAAACTGTGATATTCTGTAATGATACATTATGAACGGATCAAAAAATAAAGTTCTCGGTCTCTCTATGGACTGTATTTATGGCTTAAAGTTTTATTTTGATGCTAAAGGATTTTCAGTCAAATCTTCAATTCAAATTTTTAGAGTTCAGAGTTAACAGGACCAAAGCTATAAAGTTCCAATGTTATATAAGCTACTAACTTGTTGCAATCATCTAAAGATAAGTAAGACATGCAAGTTAATCCTCAGTCACTATGGTCTCAAGTGATCAAATTCTTTTCTATGCTCAGAACTATCCTCTTATTCCTGCCAAGTAGAAATGTAATTCATTTACCATGACAAGAAAATCTATATATGACAAGAGTAATTCTAAATCAAGTACCAAAAACCAAGTAAAAATTGTCTAATTCAGGAATACTTAATAGATACTGATCCAAAAACTCTTCAGGGGTCTGCTGAGTATGACATTTAAAATGTTTTGTAAAAAAATATTTATATATATAATACAATATTCTATGTGCCTGCAGGCCGGAAGAGGGCACCAGATCTTGTTATAGATGATTGTGAGCCACCATGTGGTTGCTGGGAATTGAACTCAGGACCTTTGGAAGAGTAGACAGTGCTCTTAACCTCTCAGCTATTTCTCTAGCCTGGTGTTTAAAATGTTTAATGAAGAAGCTTTCCATGATTGACAGAAATGCCAGCTTCTAGAGTCAACCCTAATGTCTCCAAAGAAGACAATGGGACACAGGTGACTCTACCTGGACAGTGGTAATGCTGACCAAGGGGCAAATAACTGCCCCATGCCCAGCCAGATGCCAGGGCCCTGCCCAGACTGTGCACGCTGCTGGGTTGACTGACCTACTCTGTCTCACCAAGGTGGGTCAATTTCCCCAAGTTCTTCCTCTATGGGAAAATCCCCAAGACCTTCTGGGTCTGGCAGCTGAAAGCTAATGGTGCTTTGTGCAGCAGCTGATGTTGTAATGCTGGCCTGTGTGACACTTAAAGACCTATGACCTTTGCCTCCCAATGAATCCATTGAACTACAGGAGCCTAGGGTAACTGCACAAGCAGCGATAGGTCTCTGTCACTTTTATTGACAAGCGGCTATTTGGATATAGCAGTTCCTGCTATAATTTATCCTTCTTGGATCTTTGATGGTGTTGATGGCTAACTGTAGCTTTATCAGTTTTAACAGCAGCACCCAGCCCCTTCCCCAAAGCTGCAGCTACCTGGTGAGTTCATTTCAAATGTAGAACCAGACCTCACTTTTCTAGAGCTATGAGGTCTCCTGCTGTTTAAGAAGGCAGACTTAGCGCAGTTTATTTTGCTCTCAGACTTCATAGCGAAAGAGACAAAACCACAAAACGGGTTCCAATGTAATATTTTCCTAGTTTCTTATTTAAAGGAACTTACTTCCTAATGACTGCTCTCAGCAGTCAGCCACCTGTGTCCCCTAGTAAGTAATTGGAGGAAAAGAAAAGGCTCTAAGCTTATGTAAGTCATGAGGAACTAAGACAGAAATGAAAGTTGTGATGGTCTAAGGAAGTGATTTAAGGTATATTTAAAAAACGAGAAATGTTTCAGATCACAGGATCAAAAATTTTAATTTCCTTTGGTTGCTGTGCTTGTTTGACTAGGAACGGCCCCATATTCAAGACTCACGTGTTTGATTGCTTGGCTCATAGGGAGTGACACTATTAGGAGGTGTGGCCTTGTGGGAGGAAGTGTGTCACTGTGGGGGCGGGCTTTGAGGTCTCCTATGCTCAAGCTGCACCCAGTGTGACACACAGTCTCTTTCCTTTGCCTTCAGATCAAGATGTAGAGCTCTCAGCTCCTTCCCTGCACCATGTCTGCCTG
This sequence comes from Acomys minous, assembly GCF_964271855.1. Taxonomy (NCBI): domain Eukaryota; kingdom Metazoa; phylum Chordata; class Mammalia; order Rodentia; family Muridae; genus Acomys; species Acomys minous. The sequence continues at coordinate 9,354,588 of NC_140490.1, forward strand.
CATGCCGCCATGCTTCCCACCATGATGATGATGATGGACTAAACCTCTGAAACTGTGAGTCCGGTTCCAGGGAATCTAATGTCCTCTTGTGCCCTCCTCAAGCACCTATGCACACGTGGCACAGGCATAGACATATATACATTAAAAATCTTTTTTAAAAAAAGGTTTCTAATTTTTTTTTTTTTTTTGAGACAGGGCCCAGGATGCCTTTGAAGTTGTTACATAGTTGAGAACAGCCTTGAGCGACTGGTCCTCCTGTTTCTGCCTCCCAAGTCCTGTGATTACAGATGCACAGCACCAAGTTTGGTTGGTGGAGTGTTGAAGATCGGAACCAGGGCTTTAGGCACGAGGGAAGCACTTTATCAGTCGAGGCCCATCCCCAGCCCTCTGCTGAGTTCACACACGCACCGCCTTTCCCATTTTCTTTGGTGTCTCTTTGTTATGTTTTAGCTCACTGACATTACTGATGGTCACTTGTGAAATATTTGTCAGACAACTCGCAGATCTCTCTGGTCCTCTACAGTTAGGTTCCTAGAAATGTGTCTTTCTGAGTGAGTCATTCCCTGGTGTTTTAGTGCCTTTCTATCTTTTGTGGAAAATTGAACAACAGCAGTACAATAGTTTCTCCCAGTCTCTACGACGTGGCTTTGTTAACAGGAAGACCTTTATCAGTCAACCTGGACAGAGATTGTGTATCCCTCAAGCTTACTCTGGCACTTGAGTTTTGCCTGTGCTCTTTCTTCTCTGTGGCCTCTGTCACCCCTATCAACAGCCTGGTGTCCGCTGGCAATACAGCAATGCCTTGGGTGCTGGAACAACCCCTAACCCCACTTTATGGAGTTTGGTTGGCCCTCCACTGATCGTCTAAAGAATGCTGTTTGTCTCTACTCAGTTGTTTGCATTATTTGAGACAGAAGCTCATCCGCAGGCACCCCCACGTTGCTTTCACTGCTTTCCTCCCCCATGGAAGAGACAGCAGACTTTAGAGTTTGCTCAGCCAGGACATTTCCTCCTAATCATAGAGGACTTTCCTGGGTGGCAGGTCTCAAGAGCCATCCTGTTAATGGAGCTCACTAGGCATGTGGGCTGTCTAGGAGGTGATCTGGTATTTGTAAGGTCTCTACCATGATGCACCCCAGAATTGCTTCCAACCTCTGACTACTCTGTCAGTTGTGCATTGCTGCATCTCTCTAAAATCTGGCATTAGAGTCGGGCATGGTGCGTATGCTCTTAATTCCAGCACCCAGGGAGGCAGAGGCAGGTGGATCACTATGAGTCTAAAGCCAGGACAGCCAAGGCTACATTCAAGGCCAGCCTGATCTACAAAGCGAATCTAGGACAGCTAAGGTTACACAGAGAAACCCTGTCTCGAAAACCCAAAAGGAAAAAACTTCTGGCATTGGTGTAAACTGTCATTTTCTGGGTATTGACTAGCTCTGATTGAGCAAAAACTTCTTATAGGATCTTGTTGGAGATGTACTGTTTGTCATTCAGATGAATTAATCCCTGATTATGGAATTCCTGGTTCAATTCAAATAGTTTTAAAAGTTAAATTGTTTTAGAACTTCTAAAAACAATTGTAGGGAGTTTATGGCTGCAATAAGTACCTTTGTGGACCTCCAGACATCTCACTAGAGATAGCTTTGAGCAGATTTGTGGCTTCAGATAAGCACCACTCCAGATGGCACCAGGAATCCTGGTATTCACCATAAATATAGACAAGTTGATTTAAGCTTCTCATGAACCCAAGATATAATGGAACTACCTAGAAATGGCTAAGCTAAGTACAAACCTTAATGTCTATATATACAAAGCATTCTGTTATAATTCCTTATACCTTGTCACATTGTGGCATCATATGTCGTCATTTTCAATTTACTCTTTTTCGTAGAATGAAAGACAGATAAAATGATTGTCCTGAACCCATTATGAGCTAAGAGATAGCTGGACAGTGTATAGTTAGATCAGTCCTAATTGAAAATTGTCACTCTGAACTCACTGTGAACTTATATAATGGATACCTAGATAGAAATGTTTAGCTTTAAAACATATAACCTCTGACATGAACTCTGATGCTGCATATTTGATCACCTCCCCTTGGTGGGGAGGCCTGACAGCACTCAAAGAAAGAATAAGCAGGCTACCAAGATGAGACTTGACAGCCTATGACCATATAGTGGGGAAGGAGGCCCCCCTCGGTCTTAGAGCTAGGGGAGGGGAATAGGGTGAGAGCAGGAGGGAGGGAGGAATGGGAGGATACAGGTGATGGGAATAAATTAATAAAATTAAGCTAAAAAAATATAACCTTTTGTATTTTAGAATTTGTCTGTCTTCATGATTAATTGCTCTTCTTTTTCCATGAGGTAATTCCTTTTTCTCAGAAGTATAAGTACGGCGACCAACAATAAACGTTGTTGAAATTGGGATGCTTAACTTCAGTTGAAGTTAAGATGCCTAACTTCATCCACCTTTTCTCTTGAATGTGTGTGTGTGTGTGTGGTTTATTTTCTATCTCTCTCTTATGTCTTATTTCCCTATAGATTCACAAATAAGTTAGAAGACTTAGGACTTTACCATCAGCCTTCTAGGGCTAGCAGGTTTAAGTTTATATTAGCTTCCTGGAGAGCTCCGCAAAGAGACCTGTCTACAGACCAAAGCGCCTCCTTTTATGACCCCCATGCAGTCTCTAGGCAGAAGCCACTTTTACAGTCTCAGCTATAGGAAAATTGTGGTCAGTTTAAGTCTTCCTCCTCAACCTCAGTGCAGCCAGTCTCTAGAGAAGAAACCCTGGACTCCCTTTTATCTTTCTTCTTTTGATCCTGATCAGTTGCCTAAGCCATCAGCTCTGGCCACCCAAGAGATGAAGCGAACTGAAAGGGCATCTGCGTCCAGCCACAGAGACCCTACCCTGGACCTCTTCAGAGCCACAGCTGAGCATTAACAGACAGGAGTGTTGGATGCAGGCTCTGGCATGCTGTGATCTTTTTATCAATTTGTCGATGTCTCACAAAGGGGAGTTTATATTGTTGCTGAGTTCATGCCTTTACCAATGAACAAGCCACGGGGCTTCCTGCTTCACTATCATCCTGACAGCACAACATCCAGGCCTGAGCTTTTGCTCCTTTGCTTGTTTTTGGATTCACTTCCAAAATGAAAGGTGATGTCTCACAATTATTTGTTAGAAAGGCCAAGTTGTCATGTCTCTTCCTTCCTTCCTTCCTTCCTTCCTTCCTTCCTTCCTTCCTTCTTTTCTTCCTTTCTCTCTTTCTCTGCACCACCTCGGATTAAAGGCATGCACCCCTGCACCCAGCTCAGGCCTCTTTCTTAATTTCTGGCATTTGCAGGCAATCTTTCAAACTTTGCCTTCTAGATCCACACCCAGATCCAAATTGTCCCCTCCAGGGACAGGAGGCTGCACCTCCAGGGGGTCGTCATGTCCAAACTAACTTTTCTGAGTGCACCTGAGATGCGGAACTTGAACCCCGGGTAGGAGTGAGATGGGGACAAAGGCTTCCTCTGTTTACCCCAAATGCAAACCCGAATCACAGACTGGGGAAAGGGGCAGCATGCATTTTAAGAAGGCTTGACAGTGGTGGCCTGTGGGAGATGCTGGTGCTGAGAGTTTATTGTGAGTCTTTGTACCTCGCCAGCAGGTGCTTTGGATTCTAGATACTCCTGGTAGCAGCTGGGAGGCATGGAGCTCATCACTGCTGCCCCTCTGTGATCTTGTTCCTTACTCTCTGAGAGAATGGCACCTTTCCTTATTTCTTTAACATCCTAGTGTGTGTGTGTGTGTGCGTGTGTGTGTGTCCTTCTGGATCCTAAGCATAGAGGATTGGAGGCAGGGCCTGAGGAGTTGCCAGTCTCACAGATTCCAGGAGATGCCAGTGCTGAGGTCTGGGAACCCCACATTGAGCAGCACTGCTCTTAGCTCCTGTGTTCACCTTGGTGGCACACTGGAATCCCCTGGGTAGTTTACATAGCCATCCTGATGTTGGATCTGCTCCCTGGAAATACTGATTATGTGCTCTGGGCATTTGTGTAGCAATGAGATCACAGGATTGAGAGTCCCTATTCTAAAGCTAGGAGAAACCTCACAGTTTCTGGTGGGCCTTCACCTGTGACATAGACTCCTGGGAACCTTTTAGAGACCTAGTCTGTTCCTCCAGGCCTACTAAGGGAGTGTCAAGTCCAATGTGACCTCAGGGGCCTGAAGTGATGCCCTAATATTGCAGGCCGGGCATGAAGAGTTGGCATCAGACCTAGCAGGTACTGTCTAGGCTGACAAAGGTGCTACAGAAGACACTGGCCAGGCTTGGCTGTCCTAGAAGTGATGGGCCTTCAGCTAGAAGTAGTGGTTGGGGTTTGCTACGCTGGTCTGGACCCAAAGTGACCCTACAGGCTTCTTTGGGCCCATGAGGGGTAGTTTGGGTAGGTGGGATTGCTCTGGGCTAAGATATGGGCTCTTCTGTTGTTGTGACTGTCTAGGGCTCTGCAAAGCAAGCTTGGAGAATTAGTTTTTTTTCTGGGCCTTCAACTAATTGCTGAGGCTGTTTGGTGCCCCCTGGTGGCTATTGGGAGCAGCTAGGCTGGTCCAGGATCAATCTATGGAGTTGGTTTGGCTGACAGGGGGCCTAGAGTGCCTGGTGGGGCATCAGCTCAGGCCTGAAAGATGCCTGAGGGGACAACAAAATGGTTTTAAGGTAGAATCCCAAGGGGCTGGAACTAGCAGAAACTGTGGGGCCTTGCAGTGCTGTCCTGAGGCAGCCCTTATAGGCCTGGTTACAGGGACACAGTGTGGTTCATGACCACAAAGGTTGGCAATTGTGCCAAATGGTCAGTAGAGACCTGCAGAGGTGACACAGGGTCAACAGGGACTAAAATGGGTGGTAGAGATGCCATGGAGTCTGGATGGACCACAGGTGCTTCCTGGAGTCTGGAATCCCCCAGCATGTCCTGCAGGGCTGAGCCTGGTCTAAGAGCTGGGTCTGGCTTAGCTGATCTTGAGCAGGAAGCAGATGCTGGCATCGGTGGTGCTAACCAGGGCCTAGAAGTGGGCGTCAGTGCTGGCAGGGCTGTCTCAAATCTGTAAATAAATTATAGGGGCAAGAAACCAGAACCAGGGCTGCTCCAGGACTGGGAGGGGCTCCCGAAGCTGGCTGGACTGGCTGGGCAGTTGCTGCTGCTGGTAGTACTGGGCCAGGCCATTCTGGTAACACGTGCTGGCTAGGAGCATGGCCCTTCTGGGGATCATACATGTTTGCAGGGCTGCAATGGGACCATCCTTGTCCCTTCATGACAAGTAGGCTCAGCATCCTGCCCTGGGCTGCCCACCTCCAGGGACTTCCTGTTCTGACTCAGCTCTGTGGATGTGAGTTTTCTGATTCTTGGGGCTTCTGAGCAAGACATTGATCCCATTTCTCTTTCTGCTCATGTGGCTTCAGAGCTATATCCTTGTATAGGGCCTCCAAGATGCTGAAGACGACTGTAGAGAAGCTGTCAATACCTTCCCCCTCCTGAGAACTGCACTGCTGCTGGTGGCCATGAAGGGTGCAGGTATCAAGCAGCCATGTAGGGCACTGATGCTGTAGGACTGATGCTGTCTAGCGTGCTCCTCGATAGGACTGGGCTCAAGCTTGTCACCTGACCACCATCTCTGTGCATGGACCGCCAAGGCAGCTTTCCTGATACCAGCCTTGGTTTTGCGGGTGCTCGATCTCTGCTCCACAGTGACTTTGGCACCCTGCACTGTAGGCTATAGTGCACCACCAGGCCGCAAGGGCACCAAAACAGCTTGGGGCTGGGTCATAGCAGAAATGCTCAATGTTCTTCCCTGACATCCAGCTGACAAGGGACAGCACCTGCCTTCCTCAGTGCTTCATCTCAGCCCACCCTTGGCACATGGAGGATGTCCAGAAAGGGAATTGGCAGATGGAGACTTTGCCTAGCTGGTTCTCATGGGTCAGGCCTGAGACTCCCTGCCGGCGGATGTCAAGTCTCCCGTGTCTCTACAGGAGCAGCCTCTCAGCACAGGATGCTGCACAAGCTTGGACCTCAGGACCCTAATCATCATATCGGTGGGATGCTGGCACTCAGTGGCTGTAGATCAGGCACCCATGACACAGCCTATGGTGACGAGCTAGTTTCGGAGTTTCTGAGCACCAGCATCTAGAGGCAGGCATAGTAGTGGTAAAGGCCAGAGGCAAGCATGAATAACAACTGACTCGACTCTATTTCTAAATAGGGTCTTCTAGAGACCACAAGTTGAGACCTTCCTGGATTTTAGGAGCTTCACATGTGCATAAATAGGTATGAAAAGCATCTTTTTGAACATAGAGGGTGGTGGTGGAGAGGAAGACAGGAGAGAGAGAGAGAGAGAGAGAGAGAGAGAGAGAGAGAGAGAGAGAATACTAGAGAATATACGCCTTGTGCAGATAAAGACAGAGATGAGGCAGTGGACCTAGGAGGCAAAGTATGAGTGACTGCTTGCAACTCCCAGCAACTAGGAGACACGGAGCCATCCTTGGGACTTCAGACAGCTTAGCCTTTCTAACAAATAACTGTGAGACATCATCTTTCCATGTCCAAAGCCCCAGCCTGAGAGATATAATTACTGCAGCCCAGGCAAACTCACACTGGACCCCCACATGTATCTGCCTGCCTCTGTCACACTGAACTCCAACAGCAGAGATGCTCAGTGTTCTTCCCTGACATCCAGCTGGCAAAGGACAGCACCTGCCTTCCTCAGTGCTTCATCTCAGCCCACCCTTGGCACATGGAGGATGTCCAGGAAGGGAACTGACAGATGAGACTTTGCCTCGCTGGTTCTCATGGGTCAGGCCTGAGACTCCCTGTCAGCGAATGTCAAGTGTCCCGCGTCTCTACAGGAAAGAGGTGTCTCAGTGGTTAACTGACGTCTTCTCCCTCCACTTATATGTTAAAGATGACCCAGGTGACAGCCTCCTCAAGATGTTTCACAGCTGTACAGGATGTCTCTTGGCTTCAGAACGCTCAATTCTTGCCTCTGAAGCCAGGAGAAAAATGGCACAATTCACAGAGCTAATGCAGACACGTCAGGGCATTTCCTTCATGTCCTTGCTCTCAAGTGCACTCATGTTTCATAGTCTGTGCAATTCTTTCTACAAGGCCACTTTGTGGGAAGAGCATTCTGACTCTGCCCCCATCCATAGCCCATAGATATCGTTTTTTGTTTGTTTTTCTATTTTTGAGTTGTTCACTTAACATGCCAATTATAGCCCAGTTCCTCATCACTTCCCAGCCCTGCCTTCTATCCCTCCTCCCCTTTCCCCTTCGCTAGTGCTCTGAAACGAGGAGTCCTCCTCCACTATCGTCTGACCCCAGCCTATCAGTAGTCTCTTCCTTGAGGCATGGCAAGGCCACCCCACCCGGGGGGGAAAGTGATCAACTAGTGCGCACCGGAGGTCATGTCAGAAGTAGCCCCTACTCAACATATTAAGGGACCCACCAGGGGACTGTGCTCCCTATTGACTACATTTGACAGAGGATCTAGGTCCTCACCGTGCATGGTCTTTGGTTGGTACATTAGTCTGTGCAGCACGGCTCACTCCAGCCCTGGATTTGTTGGCTCTATTGGTCTCCTTATGGAGTTCCTGCCCCCTCCAGGCCCTTCTATTCCCCCAACTCTTCCATGAGACTCCCTGTGCTCCACCCCAATGTTTGGCTGTGAACGTCAGCATCTGCTTCAATCCTCTGCTGGGGAGAGTCTTTCAGGGATCTCTATGGTAGGTTCCCATCCTGTCCCTTCTCTTCAACCACTTCTGGTGTCTATTTTATTTGCCCTTCTGTTTTTTTTTATCTGTTTGTTTGTTTGTTTTGGTTTTTCAAGACAGGGCTTCTCTGTGCAGCCTTGACTGCCCTGGACTTGCTTTGTAGACCAGGCTGGCCTGGAACTCACAGAGATCCACCCGCTTCTGCCTCCAGAGTGCTGGGATTAAAGGCATGCACCAAATGAGAATGAAGCATTCTCCCCAGGGCCCTCCTTGTTATTTAGCTTCTTTAGGTCTGTGGATTGTAGTGTGGTTATTCTGTATTATGTTGCTAATATCTGCTTATAAGTGAGTATATATCATGCATTCTTTCTAGGTCTGGGTTACCTCACTCAGGATCATTTCTAATTCCATCCATTTGCCTGCAAATTTCAAGATTTCCTTGCTTTTAATAGGTGAGCAGTGTTCCATTGTGTAAATGTACCACAGTTTCTTTATCCATTCTTCCATTGAGGGACATCTAGGTCATTTCTAGATTCTGGATATTATAAATAAAGCTGCTATGAACATATAGTTGAGCAAATGTTCTTGTTATCTGGTGGAGCATCTTTTGGGTGTATGCCCAGGAGTGGTATTGCTGGGTCTTGAGGAAGCATTGTTCCCAACTTTCTGAGAAAGTACCAGACTGATTTCCAAAGTGGCTGTACAAGTTTGCACTCCCACCAACACTGGAGGAGTGTTTCCCCTTCTCTGCATCCTTGACAGTATGTACTGTCACTTGAATTTTTGATCTTCACCATTCTGATGGGTGTAAGGTGAAATGTCAGAGTTGTTTTGATTTGCATTTCTCTGATGACTAGAGAAGTTAAGCATTTCTTTAAGTATTTCTCATCGATTCAGTATTTCTTTGTTGAGACTCTGCTATGCTTGCAGACACGAGCCTAGCATTGCAGTTCTCTGAAAGGCTACAACCAACAGCAGATGCAAATAGTTACGGAGACTCATAGCCAAACACTGGGTGAAGCATAGGGAGTCTTGTGGGAAAGTCTGGGATGAACAGAACGACCTGGAGGTGACAGGAGCTCCACAAGAACCCAACAGAGCTGAGTGTGGTGGCGCACGCCTTTAACCCCAGCACTCGGGAGGCAGAGGCAGGCAGATCGCTGTGAGTTCGAGGCCAGCCTGTTCTACAAAGTGAGTCTAGGATAGCCAAGGCTACAGAGAGAAGCCCTGTCTCCAAACAAAACAAAACAAAACAAAACAAAAAAACCCAACCAACCAACCAAACAAACAAAAAACCAACAGGGCCAACTAAGCAGGGCCCAGAGGGGCTTGCAGAGAGTGAAGCACCAAGCAAGGACCATGCACCCTACACAAATGTAGAAGAGCAGCTCAGGGTTCATGAGGGTGCCCTAGTAAGGGGAGCTGAGGCTGTCTCTGACATAGACTCAGTTGTCTGCTTTTTGAACACAATGCCCCGGTGGGGCTTCATGGGAAGAGGATGTGCTCATCCCTGAGAGACTTCATGAGCTGGGGTGGGTGACGGGAGGGTGTGGCTCCCCTTTTGGGAGGAATAGGTGAGTGGGTGATGAGGGAAGAGGGTGGGAGGGTGGGACGAGGAGAACAGGAGGTAGGGGCTACAATCAGGTTGTAAAGTGAATTAATGAATTTAAAAAAACAAGTGGTCAGTACAAAAAGGAAGCTGATACAATTCCCTCCACTGAAGCTTATAACAAGGCTATTATTTCAAGGCTAGCCTGGTTACATATAAAGCCAAAAGGGGGGAAAAAAGCCAACAGAGCCTACCACACACCTGAGGAGCTGTTCCTGGGGAAGCCAGAGGCATGTGGGCAGAGCTCTGTCTCAGGGGCAGAAGTACAAAAGGACAAGGAGCCAAGGTCAAGAATAGTTCACTGAACTGTTTGGTCAGGAGGACATGACAGGAGGCTCCTGGGTAATTTTGAGTGTCTGCAAGACCTGGGAACACCATGTCTTTGATTCTGATGCCAGCAGTGAACACTAGAAATGCCCTAAACTGTGAAGCGTGTGTTGTCTGCATCATGGAGAAAGGCGCCTCAGGGAACTGTAGCCATTCAGAGTCAAGTTGATGAAAGCACAGAAAGAAACTTCATGGGCTGAGTTGGGTTCTGAGAGCTGAGGAAAAACCTGGCTGATCATCTGGGTGGCCATGAAGGGTACTGTTCTTGCTCTCCATAGTGACCCCTAGAGGACAGTTTAGCCTGTGAAAGGCTGATAGGAAGCTCTTGTCTGCATGCACAAGTGCCAGTAGAAAAAGCCTGGTTAATCTACACATCTGGTAGCATTTAGGACACATCCAAAGGCATAGTCAGGCCCAGGCTCTTCCCAGCTACTAAGATGAACAGGAAGACCCGCTCAGACGCATAGTAACGTGGGAGCATGGCCTACGCTAGTCTCACCTAGTGTCCCGAGTGTCCACACATGCCCTTCCCGTGTTACTGCGAGCTCAGAAAGAGAAGGTTCCCTGTGGCAGAGGGGAACCAAAGGTTCTCTCCAGCTTCTCTGGCTGCAGAGCTTTTAAAGGCCACAGGAGTACTTCCTCCACACTGTCACTCTCTGACTCACCTCCAGTCTAAGAAGTCAGATTCATCCCACAAATCAGAGAAGTGTCACCTGGAAGAGACACTTGCTCAATATACTCTGAGATCTCTCCTGGCAAAGGGGCAGCTTCAGTGTCCCTCACATGCATCTTCTGCACCAGAAACATGCAGCCTGTGCTGCAGGCTCTAAGCACCGTGGCTGCCTCGGAGATTCTTCCCCGCACTGCTTAGATGAAGATCTTTTTCTTCTTATTAAAAAGGATTGGTTCCCCATCGCTAGCCGGCACGAGGAGCATCTCAAGTCTCTATGTTACCACATGTGACTTCTCTACATTCTTATCCTCGGAGAGAGGTGAGAGATCCGCCCCAAAACAGAGAAGAAGTGATGCTGGGGCAGGATCCTGAATCCACGGAGAACAACGAGGCACAAGAGCCCCGCGGGGATGCCTGGCAGCCTAAGATGATTAGCCACGCACCTGTCCCCACACAGCGCAGACACACATCCACTTGACTGGGCGTGGTCCACTCCAACTACTGCAGCGCATGTGCTGGAAGGACAACAGCCAAGTGCAGGAGCGGGAGTGATGGCTCCTAGGTTAAGAGCAGTTGCTGCTCACAGAGAAGCCACATGGTGCCTAACAATCATGTGTCACAGAGGACCTGACTCCCTCTTCTGAGGGAACTGCAAGAATGCGGAGCAAAGACTTAGACTAGACAAAACACCTCTTCACCTAAAATAAACACAAGTGACTCCAAACAACAAACCGCACACCAAATGGCTTGGCAAAGGCCAAGAGCTAACAGAAAAATCTATTTCCCAACATGACTTGGAATGTAGTTATCTCTTGTGCAGTTATCAGTAACGCTGTATTGCAAGAAAAATGAGGCACACAGCCCAGGGGTTCCCGATTTCTTTTACACCCCCTTAGTGGAGATTTTTATTTCCTGAGAAGCTATAGAGCAGTACATATGTGTTTCTCAGTGATTTCCTCTGCACAACCAATAAGCATGGTTTGTTATAGAGAACTATACTTAGGTGTAGCAAAATACATGACATCATGGATACCATATGGCACTGATTGCATCATAAAGTGTGTATCTATGGAATAAGCCACACTATCAACACACAAGACACCATGCCCTGTGTGTCCATGGTGCCTGGAACATACAGAGATCCATCTCTCTTGTGAGTCTTTGGGTTACAAGAGTGAAACAGCACACCTGAAGAAAAAAGATGGACTTAAGAGTGAGGAGTTGGAAATTGTACTTTTAATCATAAAAAATACATTTTTCAAAAAGGGCTTTAAAGGGGCAGTCAGCATTAAGAGTGAATAGCCTTAGACATTTTTGAAAAACAATAATAATAATATATAACATCCAATAACCAAAAATAGCCAAAAGCAAAAACCCAAACCACAACACGAACAGAAAATTATGCTCAGCAGTGTTTATTCTCTCCCTGAGGACTTAGCAGTACAGACCCACAGCCTGTGGCAGTCACTTCAGTCCTTTCAAGGGTGTTGTCAGAGAGCAGAGAGAGTCAGACCCAGAAGCAGCCTGGCTGGCTCACTGGCTAGATAAACTTAGGGCCTATTCACAGAAGGAAACCATATTTGAGGAAGAAAATCAATCGCAATAATTCTGTGGTTGCTGGGCACAGGGCTGAGCAGGTGTCCTGATCCAGCCCCTCCCTCTGCAGGAGGCTCTCCTGCTGGGCTGAGGCCAGTTTCAGCTCCTGCTGCAGTGTCTCAGACCTGGGAGAGAAAGACAGTTAAGGCACAGGCCTAGTGGTGACCTGCCCCGTCAGCTGTCAGGCTGCTAATGCCCACCAGTCAATGGTACCAGACAGTTAACAAATGCTTTAACTGAAAATCACTGTAACTTCAACGAATAAGAGTCTAAGAGCTGGACCTAGAAATTTCCTTAACTTTAAACCCACGTCAGACTTTTATCTAGGTTCTATCTGTTCTCTGTTCTACTAGAAAGGCTAGGACTTTCCCTACAGCCCCCTGGTACTTGATTTTGTAAAAGTAGTCTACCATAGTCAAAAGCGCACGAGGGATACACACGTTAGCCATGATGAGCTACTGATGGACCACATCATTTTATAGATAGACATGATAGAGCCTGGGCACCTCAACAAGACCATGAGACAAGCTCAGTTCTCCTGCCCAGAAGGCACCTTGCACCCAGGAGACAGGTAATGTACAGCCTGTCATGCTGCAGTAGCGTTTCCTGAGCTGTGTGCCTGAGAACAGCGACCCTGCGCAGGCTCAGGCACCAAACTGAAACCTGTGCTTTCCTGTTGGGAGCCATTTTTTGGAGTGCTTATAGAAGTAGGCCAGAGGACTTATGACCTTGGCTTACAAACTCTCACACAGCCTTGAGGACTTGGCAAGATGCTTACGTTGGTTAAGAAGATTTATTATTAATTCCAGGTCGCGATGTGGAGCTTGATGTAACTCTTTGACCTAAAATTCGAAAGAAGTCTAAGTGTATAGATAACTAAAGTAATTGGTAGCTTTCATTTGTGTTCCAAGAATCCTCTGGTTCATACGTATGTACACCGTATAAAAGCTCTGAGAGAAATAAACTCAGGGCTACAGTATTTACTGTTAGTCCTCACGAATACTTGTCTCTTTTTTTCCTTATCTCTTTTGCTATATCTTTTCCTATGTCTTTTTATTTTCTCAGCCTCTTGCTCCATATCCAGGTACTGGTCAATATTGTCCAGAGCGGGCTCTGGCCAGTGGCGCCTGATCCAGGGACCTGAGACACTGTAGAGTACGTGAAGGACACCATGGTAAGTACAAGCTCGGATCAATCAAGAAGTGCGGTGAATAAATCTTCGGGAGAACTGTAACATAATGGGGAGTGGAAACAGTCGCCTGCTCTTTGTACATATGCTTAAAAATATGCTCCTCCAGGCTGAAGGAGCAAAAATAGACAGCAATGGTTAAGTAAGTTTTTAGATTTTGTTGAACAAGTATGTTTGTGGATTCTAGAAGAAGGTATTGTAAATATAGAAACCTAGGAAAAGGTGGTAAAAAGTTACAAGATTATTGTAATGTGCATAGACCTGGTAAGGTTCCGTGAGATGCCTTCTGTCTCTGGGCACTTATAAGGGACAGTTTAGACCCCAGGCATGAGAGAGAAAAGTTAGAAGCCAAGTTTACGAGGCACGCACGCCTCAATGCTTGGGAAAAGTGAAACTAAGCCTTCTGCTCCGCCACCTGAGCCTGTGTAAACTGAGTCTGCCAAAAAGATAGAAATATACAGGCTTTTCAGACAGCTTTCTCAACACTAGCAGTACAGATGAAACATAAAAAAAAATTAAGCCCTCGAATTAATCAGAATGGCTTTCTAGATTACAGATAAAGAAATCTGCAAATATTGTAACAGGATTGGACCCTCCTTCATTTGAGGGCTCTCCTCCTATGATAGCTGTGATTAAAAATGCTCAGAATTGTAAGCCAATGTCTATTATACCTAAACTATGTTTCCGCTGCAAGCCAGTGGTAAAGGAGAGGACCTTCAAGGATTTCAGTTGGCATAACTGAGTCTTTGAAGACACTGATGGATGCTCGAGTCAGAGACTAAGAGCTCATAGACCCACCCCCTTTAAACAGTTAACAGATCCGAAAACAACTTCGTAGCTCCTTCTAATTCTCCCTGAAATCTGTTCAAAGTCTTGAGACCATGTCGTTTTGTCTTGCCCATCTGACTTTGTTTTATGGTCATCCTGTCAAATTTTGTTTCTATGTGTGTAAATTTGTTTAATTGCTTAAATGTTGTTTTATGTTTTATGTTTTATATTCTGAGGGGGGAAAAGGTCAAACTTCCCCCTCAGGCTGTTAGTCCTAACTAATTTCAAAGATTCTCAGAAAAAGAGGCAACAAAACTAATAAACTAGCTCTGTCCTTGGAGCCAGGCACTTGCAGCTGAGAGTCTCTGCCTACATCAAACTGACAACCAGCCCAGGGCTGCCTAAACCTCTAATGATGTACTCTGGGCTCAAACAAGCTCAGAAGCCTGGACACGGTTAAAAATCTGTAACATCTATCACAAAAAAGTTAACTTACACTCGTAATTTAAGGTTAAAGCCATTCTAAATAACAAATGACATAAACCAACTCAAGAAGTCTCCAAATGTACTTTTAAATTGGGATAAGATTTTTATTTAATTCTTGTCTTATCAGATTTATAAGTGTTAAGATTTAAGGTAATGTTTTTAAATGAAGTATTAGGGCTGCACATCTATGTGTTCATATACAAGATCTTTTCTTGCTGGCAGACAAACTTTGTAACATGAAAATAATACACTTGGTATTGATTTTTAAAAACACTAAGTTGGAGCTGGTCATGGTGGCCCATGCCTTTAATCCCAGCACTTGGGAGGCAGAGGCAGGTGGATCACTGTGAGTTCGAGGCCAGCCTAGTCTACAAAGTGAGTTCAGGACAGCCAAGGCTACACAGAGAAACCCTGTCTCAAAAAACAAAACAAAACAAAACAAAAACCACTAAATTGTTCATACTGTTAAAATTTAGTTTCATTTTATAAAAATTGTGGTTATGCTCTATGACTTCACTCCCAAAAAGGAAACTATGAGATATTATCACCTAAGGAAAACTTACAATAGAAAAATCAACAAATAAGATATATTGATCATAATTTAGATTTAGAAGCCTATGTTTTAACTACTAAGCATACTCCTACAGCTATTTTATGGCAAAAGGTCTCCCTGTATCTTTTAAAGTATTAACTCCTTACTATGAATTTGTTGCATATTTAATTCAATTAATAAGAGAACAATCACATAAATATTTGCTATTGAACTTGCTATTATAGGAATCCCTTTTACTAAATAGCAAATTGATTGGTTATTTTGAAATAGTGATCCATGGGTGATATCTTTGGCTCACTTCATGGGGGAGAATAGATAATCACTACCCTAAAGGTAAGTTATTACAATTCTTAAATGTTCATACTTTAGTTTTCCCAAAGATAAGAAAAGAAAATCCCATCCTTGACACTCCAGTAGGTTTTGCTGATGGTTCACCCAATGGAGCTGTTTTATATGTGATCCAAGATCAAAATACATATTAAAAACGTGTTCTGCTTCAGCACAAGTAGTAAAATTACGAGCTGTGACAGCTGTGTTTGAGATGATGGCACAATACTCTTTTAATTTGTCTTGTGAGGTTGTGGGTCACAGGGACGTCGACCTTTAGGCAGGTTGGGTGGAGTTTCTGGGGACTGCTGGCAGATGCAGTTCACAGCAGTGCGTGGTCACTCCTGGAATGCAGGGAGAAGAGTCACTTAGAGGACGAGTTCTCACAGAAAATATCCACTATGGCATGAGTTACAGGACATTCAGAACATGGCATTAGTTACAGGACATACAGAACATGGCATTAGTTACAGGACATACAGAACATGGCATTAGTTTGGCCCTACCTGCTGTTTCTGGGTCTAGAGGTCGCTGATCTCCTCCTCTTGGTCCTTGCAGATCTGCTGCAGCAGGGCCCAATCCCCTTGCACTTTCTTCTTCTCCTGCCTCAGCATGTCCACCCTCTTCTTCAGCTGATTCTGCTCCATCAGAAGCCTGCGGCGGAGGTTGCTTGAAACCCCCCTGCAGAGTCAGCCCCTCCCAGCCTCCTCCTTCTAATCCCTACTCCCAGCCCCATAACCCTCACCTGGCCCCAGGTTCCCATGAAGAACTAGGAAACAGGCCAATCCAGCCAAGACAGCTGCACTCAGAAAATCATACAGAGAGAGCAGCCAATTCAGGAAAGAACAAACAAGTTCTAAAGTCCCCAACACCTATAAGGAAGTTTTAAAGTCCCCAACACCTATAGGGATCCATGATATTCAAAATGGAAGAGGAGCCGCCACCTGGCCTTTGCCTTCCAAGCATGAAAAAGAAGGCGAGATGGCAGGCACACCAAGGAAGGGTTAGCTGGATCCTGAATGAGACCGGACAGACTGTGGCCATATGGTGGGGGAGGAGGTTCCTTTCTGTCAGAGCTCTAGGGGAGGGAAGGAGGTGGAAGAGAGAGGGAGAGTGGGACAGGGAAGATACAAGCCTGGGGATAACACTTGGGATGGAATCTGGATAAATTATAACAAATTAACATTAAAAAAGAAGGGGACAAATATTAACAAGGAAGGACAGGAGACCCAAGGGGAGAACATCCTAACTACTGTCCCTTAAGAATAAGCTCTGTAAACCCTGCCTGAGCCCCTGAGGGTCAGGCATGCCTGACACCTCTCTCATGTCTCTAGATAAGTGATTCACAGCATGAGAGGGGTAGAATCAAAGCTGGGGACTCTCCTGTCCAAAACCCAAGAAAGGCTGTGATGGTCACTGCAGAACTGTTGTGGTCCCTGACAGGCACTTACCAATAGAAGGCAATCTCCATGTCCAGCTCTGTGAGGTTCTTTGAGGCTTCAGCATTCTCTCTCTCCAAATTCTGGAGGTCCAACATGACCTGTTTGTGCTCCTTCCTGAGTTTCTCCAAGAGAGGATTTGGCCTATTGTAGGGCCTGGCCCCAAGAGCAAAGAACCACATGAATACGGGCCTCAAGGAGCTGGTGAAGTCAGGCTGTGCCCTGGACTTAGGCAAGCCCAGAGGCTGCGCAAGCCCAGAAGATGTGCAAGCCCAGAAGATGCACAAGCCCAGAAGATGTGCAAGCCCAGAGGCTGCCCAAGCCCAGAAGATGTGCAAGCCCAGAGGCTGCGCAAGCCCAGAAGATGTGCAAGCCCAGAGGCTGCGCAAGCCCAGAAGATGTGCAAGCCCAGAAGATGCTGCATCCTGGCTTCTAAGTACTGGGATGTCCTGCTGCTCATCACGCTTGCTTATGAAACACCAGCAGAGGCTAGGTGTTCAGCTGAAGGGTGTCCTGGCTGCATGAGTTCAGTGAGGAAAGTCAGTAAGCGGGGGCCCATTACGTTCTCATGAGTCTATCCCACAGGTCCTGGCTCCCCAAAACCTGTGCTTTCATTTCTCCTGTTTTCAGAGCAGTGATTGTAGATACTGGGTGACTACTACCACAGAGTCAGACTGTGCACATAATTCTGGGGATGAGACACAGCATCAGGACAGCTTTATGAACTGCCCAAGGCATTCCAATGTCCTCCAGAGTATAAGGCACAAGGTCAGAGACAGTGTTGATCTCCAGGCCTTCCAGTCATGCACTGAGATAGAGCAAGTGGGACCAGGACACTCCAGATGCTACCAGGAGCTTCTAGCACTCAGTCACCTGCCAGGCAAGTAAAAAAAAAAATCTCATCCCAAACCCACTTACTATCTCACATAAGCCACCACCTGTCAAGGCCTTTCCAAATGCATGCTGGAAACTCACTCTCCACTGCCTCAATCCCTGTGCTGTGTGACTCAGACCAAGGGGTCAGGTTTTCAACTGGAGGAAGCAGAAGAGTCCGTTTCCCATCTCACTCTGTCCAAACTTTAAGTCGTGCCTTGCCTCTGAGAAGCATCAAGGGACATGAGGCTTGGCACAGAAACACCTTGGAGGTGCAGCCTCCTAGAGCCCATGACCTTAAAAGGATAAGGATCAAGGTGGCATCGCAGACCCAAGACTGACA
Source organism: Acomys minous (assembly GCF_964271855.1). Classification (NCBI taxonomy): domain Eukaryota; kingdom Metazoa; phylum Chordata; class Mammalia; order Rodentia; family Muridae; genus Acomys; species Acomys minous. The sequence continues at coordinate 9,372,522 of NC_140490.1, forward strand.
CCACGGGGTTTGACACAATGCGTACCTTTCATCCAAGGATCCTTCGGTTATAAGGATGAGGCTGTCCCTCAGGTCATTTCCCTCCTGGGTTATCACCTGCAGCTGGTTGGTCAGCTTCTTCATTTCCTTCCTCATCTGCCTCTTGGAGAGGAGTTTTGTGGGGCATGATGGCTCCCCACTGGCCCCTACAGGTAGAAGAACTCAAGTGAACTTGCATAGTGACAAGGCATAGAGTTCAGACAGACAACCCCCATTTCCACACAGGCAGAGAGTCTGCCTGGAACCCAGTGACACGCTAAAAATTTTTGTCTCAGGCCTGAGATGCCTGCTCTGTGGATCTCAGCTCTCCCATCACTCTGCAGAGAAGTGTCTAAGCAGCCAGGATTTTCTCCGCCTTCCTACACATGCTTCAGGTGACCACAGAGATGGCCTCCTCAGGCTTGTTCACAACAGCATAGGAGGCAACCTGGCTTCAGAGCTGTTGGTCTGTGGTTACAGAAGCCAGGAGAATAATGGCACAGTCACAAGCACCCAGGGGCTGTGGACAGGCCTGGGCCTCCTGCCTTGTCACTCTAGGACAGTGACTGTGGATTAAAAACCCATCAAGTAGCGGAACAGGATCGATAGACTGATCAGTTCTCCCCACTGACAGACCCAAACACCCCAGAGCTGGCAATAAGGATCCAGTCTCTGTCTTGCTCCACTACCTGTGACAGTTTGCCTGCACTAGAGCTATGCCAACCACCCACAACTACTGATTCAGAAAACCTGTAGATGCCACTGTCAGGGAGAGGCGGTCAGAGGAATCCTGAGAACATAAGGTCACAGCCAGGAGCACGTTTCTCTCTCTGTTACTACTGTCCCATAGCCACAGCACTAAAAGAAGCCAGTGGGAGTGAAGTGTAGTGATGCCCTGCCTTAAATTGGGAAACACTGACACTCCTTGACTCCTGATGGCCTGTATTGTCCCCATGTTACACCTCAAATGACCAGTAAGAGTAAAACCTAGGTGCTCCCGACAGCTTTGGCTTTGCCAGCTCCAGACTTTGGACATGGACAAACTGCTTTTGTGAAATCCTAAACTTTCAGGAATTTTGATAAGCAAGGAAGTCTATTTGCTTCCCAGAGGCTCCTGTTCTGTGCCCCATTACTGGAAAGGCCAGCTCAAGCCCCCACCTCCTCCAGGAAGGTCTGCATCCCCTGCCCAGGACTCACTGTGCTTTCCCCAGGACCACTTCTTTCTTGGTGATTTAAACTCAGATGGAAGGCCAGCTTCCTTCTGTCTCCCTGGGCTTTCTCCGCTGTCCCGATTCTCTCTCCCAAATAGACTCCTCAGTGTGGTCAACATCTTGATTGATAAGGCCTATAGGCACTGGAAGAATGCCCTAAGAGCACTTGCTAACACTAGTGACATCACAAAGGATGCCAAGAGAATGTCCAGAGAAGGGAGCGCTGATGTCATAGGGAGGGAGCAACCTTCACCTCCCTGCTCATGGTCTCCTGTGCTTAGCAGAAGCTGAGGTGCCCTCTCTAGCGTTCTGTCTTGGGATAGCCATTGACCACCACTTCCTCCCAAACCAGAGATTTTTCTAGGCTGGATTAGAAACAGTTTAGCTCTTTCCATGTGGGGGAACTGAGTGTTTACTTGCCAAACAGTGCACAGGAATGTCTCGTTCCTTCCTCAGAAACCCCTATTCATCAATATGAGAAATTAAATAGTGGGGAGAGATCACACCAGGATGAATGTGGAGGAAAGGCCACCTGCCTCATGTGTACAGGGGGTTGAAAGCACATCCAGGCAGAGCCTGCAGGACTAATTGCAATGGCGCATGCTTCTTAGGAGGTACAGTCATGGAAGGCATGTGCTTACCTTTTGAAAGTTGCCCCACTTGAAGTTTAATAATAAACACGGAGAGACCTGTGCTTTGTCTGTGAAACTTCAGATAAAGTCCTGATGCTCAAGAGCTCTGTGAAGATTTCCTGGATCATGTGACCATCAGCTGACAGGCATATGTGTAAAAGATGCCATTCCAAAATTATCCAGAAGCAGACTAGTACCCCACATCTAGCTCAAAAAGGTGGATTCACAGCCCCGTAGATTATGATGAGATCCAGCTGAGTATAAATGTCAATATATGGGAGTCTCTTGTGGATCAGGTGACTACCACAACTAAACAGTCACAGCAAACACCAGCTGCAGTGAGCATGGCCAGAGCTTGCTGCCAGTGTTGTGCCTGCAGCTGATGAGGTTCAGGCATGACCCTCAGATGACCTGACTCTATCAGGCCAATTGCCACTTGTTGAATTTTGGGGGGGAAACAGACCATAAAACACTACTAATTATTAACCATGCAGCGCTGATTCTAGCAGAGAGCATCATAATATATGAGATTTATCATAACCCCAAAGGTGACTGCAAATGGTGTGATGTTGGGGTGCTGAGATGTGCTAAAGAAGCATGCCTGAAGAAGGGGGGACCTGATGTCACCCTTGCAGGTGTGTGCTCCTAAAACATGGAGCTTTAGTTACTCATGAGTTACTGTGAGGAACTGGTGATGCCACACACATTCCATCAATGCATGACTTGCTATCCATGTAAGTGGCAAACAAGAATTTCCCTGAACCTGAAGTGTACCTTCCATGTTAAGTTAAACCCAAAGCCACTGTGAGGATTCAGGATTCCTACTTCTCTCGTGATAAAGACCTCTGTTTACAGAAGGGTGGTGACACCGTGGAGTCAAGGAGCCATGACCTTGAAAGCAGCAACAATGACTCCCACTACAAACAGAGTCTTCTGCTTCCTGAACATGGACTCTACCTGACTGCAGTTTTCATGTCTCAAGGCTGTAGGTTTGGACCTAGTGATTATCTGTACATGACTGTGTAGGAGCAATAAAAATTCTACAGTTCTTCAAGCGGAGAACCTAAGAGCCTTCACTATCAATGGCTTAAGTTAAAAGCAGATAGTTGTGCGTAGACAGAAGGTACTGTGTACTTTAAACTCTGATTTCCTGTCTAAATGTAGTGTCAACTCTGCTCCCCAATTATCCTCCTGTTATGGTAATAAAGCAGCTTACAGCCAATTGATGAGCAGGGGAGAGAATAGGGCTGGACTTCCTGCCAGCCAGAGGAGGAGAGAGGACTGGGCCAGGGGATTCAGGCATGGCTAGAAGGGCAAGGAAGATCAGGAGGAAGGAGCTGGAGCCCAGGAAAGCTACAACGTGCAAGTATCACTGGGATGTTTGCTGAGAGTAAGGCAAAATAGCACAGAGGGTTAAGAACAGGCTTAGCCTGCTCAGGTTATTATATTGTATTGTAAAAGAGTCTCAGTTATTTGTGGGATAGCCGGGTTAAGAAATAAGCTAAGAGAAACAAACACAGTTTTATAAAAATGAATTTAAAAGTTGTGAATGGACAAAGTGTTAAGTGTAAGAGGCCCAGATGCCAGTTCAGAGCTGAGGAAGTCACACTCTATCCGGACCTGCCTGGCTGTCTGCAGGATGCATAGAGAAATGAACAAGGCTGTGGGGTTCAGGGAAGGCACCGGGGAACTATGGCTCCTAGAAATTATATCATAGAAAAAATAAGATGCACGTCAAAAACTTTCAGAATCTTAGGTCCTGAGGAGTGGAAAATTTGAGTGGAGGAAACACCATGGCAGAGAGTGACCACAGAGGTGCATTTCCACCCAGAAACTGGGATTCCCTTCTTGCTGGGGATGCACCAGGGACGGTCAGAGAATCGCTGAGACACATCTAGAGCTGCTGGCCTCCAGAATAGCTCTGAGAGTAGTAATTAGAGCGTGTGCCGATGAGACATGGAGGATGCTTTGTTAGGTGTGAACAAAGTGAATTCCAGAGTTTGAGCCAAAACCTGCAACATGTTTCCTCCTTCGCCATGGTGAGAGCATGGCATGTAAAGCCCCAGAGAGGCATGGCTGTGCTCCTTTTGCAGAGACTTTTACAACTGGTATCTGCCTTGCGACTTGTATAGCCAAGGAAAGATTAATGCTGCAGGTCTGTGCTGCTACATCTGCGGTGAGACCGTGTTGATTGGCATATTATTTTGTTTGTGTTTTAGTTTGCATTTTACCTTTGGCTGTTTTGTTTTCGTTTTTTTTGTACATTTTTTTATTTATTGTTTTTCATCCTTTGCTAAGGCTATTTACTATATATTGACTGGCTGTTTGAAGCTCCTCTTTTTCTCTTTATTTATTTGTTTGTTTTGGTTATCTCAAGACAAGATTTCTCTGTGTAACTTTCTTGGCTGTCCTAGACTCTCACCTTGTAGATCAGGCTGGCCTCAAACTCACACAGTCTGCATTCTGAGTGCGGGGATTAAAGGCTTGTGCCACCAAGCCCAACTTTGAAGCCCTTTTTGAGAAAATGTTTTTTCATGAATTGAAAAAAAGTGATTTCCAACTTTTCACACTTAAGAAGAACTTCTTCAGTCAGGTGTGGTGTCACACACCTGTAACCGCAGAACTCACAGGCAGAAATGGATCTCTGCAAGTTCCAGGAAATCTGGGCTACCTAGCAAGTTCCCAGCCAGCTAGGGCTACACAGGGGGATGGGCTCTTGGGTGTGGATAGCTTGCCTTACCGCATGGATGCACACTTTATGGTGAAGGACCATACTGTATCCATGCTGTCATGTATTTAGTGACCCCTAAAATATAGTACCCTATATACATACTTTCATGAAGTGAACATGCTGCACAAATTATTGAGACATATTCTGGCATTGCTCTATAGCTTCTCAGGAAATAAAAACATTAATCGGGGAGTATAAAATCAGAAAACCTAGAGATATCTGCATCTGTTTTTGTTTGTTTGTTCATTTGTTTGCTTTTGCAACACAGGATCAGTGATAACCGCACAACAATGATTACCTGGTTTAAAAAGTGAAAAATCCCAATTGTTTGATTTTTAGCAATGAAGACTCAGGAGCAAGATGCTGGAGTGAAAACCTATTAGCTCAGAGAGGCAGAGAAAGCCCCCAGTTGACCTTCCTACTCAGCTCACACCCTGAAGGAAAAAGCCAAAAACCAAAAGCCCAAGGCCAAGAGCTTGCTTGTTCAGCTGACAGCCCAGGAGGAAAAGGCCTGCCAGCTCACCCCACAGCCCAGAAGGAAAAGGTCTGTTAGCTCACCCCACAGCCCAGAAGGAAAAGGCCTGCTAGCTCACCCCACAGCCCAGAAGGAAAAGGCCTGCTAGCTCACCCCACAGCCCAGGAGGAAAAGGCCTGCTAGCTCACCCCACAGCCCAGGAGGAAAAGGCCTGCTAGCTCACCCCACAGCCCAGAAGGAAAAGGCCTGCTAGCTCACCCCACAGCCCAGGAGGAAAAGGCCTGCTAGCTCACCCCACAGCTCAGGAGGAAAAGGCCTGTTAGCTCACCCCACAGCCCAGGAGGAAAAGGCCTGTTAGCTCACCCCACAGCCCAGGAGGAAAAGGCCTGCTAGCTCACCCCACAGCCCAGGAGGAAAAGGCCTGCTAGCTCACCCCACAGCCCAGGAGGAAAAGGCCTGCTAGCTCACCCCACAGCCCAGGAGGAAAAGGCCTGCTAGCTCACCCCACAGCCCAGGAGGAAAAGGCAAGAGCTAAAGAGCTCCTTCTTCTCCACACTGTGATAAATGGCCTCCTATCTACTTAATCCCTGTCAGCTGGTTTCTTGCTCTGCCTCATGACCTAGGGTTAACTTTATTAAATCCCGTGTACAGAAAGCTCTTGGATTAAAGGTGTTTTCTAGGGCTGAACCACACTAACAAGAAACAGGCTTTTACAGGTCACAGTCTCGGGGTTCACAATGGGATCAAATATCCTGCAACAATGACCTTCCAAGTCAAGTTGTGAAATAGCTTTGTATAGACGCTGTTGGTCCTTGCATTAGGTATGATGTTGGTTTTCAGAGTATTTAGATTTATGTGAATGGGTGTTCTGACTACTGTATGTCTTTGCCCCATATTCATGCAGCTCTGTCAATAAAAAATAAAAAATAAACCAAAGAGGAATCACATCCCCTGTTATAGTTGATTGTTAGGCACCATGTAGGTCCTCTGAGAAAGCAGCAAATGCTACTAACCAATGAGCCATCACTCCAGTTTCTGAACTTGACTTTTGCTCTCATAGTTTTAGGTGCTGTATTAGTTGGACTGCATCCCCACCAAATGGATAAATCTCTAGGGACGTGTAGGGGCAGGTCCATGAGGTAGGCGCTCTGACTGTCTGAGGCTGCCAACTGCCTCAGGGCTCTGGTGTCCCCACCGCTCTCCTCAGGTTCAGGATCATGCACCATCACTACTTATTGTCAGGTTTAGAGCAGATCTGTCACATCTCATTCGGATGACAACATAGATTGGGCACAACTGATCAAATACAGAATTGAGATGACCATCCTGGAGGCTGGTGTTGGGTAATGAATCCTTCATGGTAACAAGAAAAAAGATCTTCATCTAAACAGGTTGAGAGAAAGCTCCACAGCAGCCATGGGGCATGAGGCTGCAGCACAGGACACATGCTTCTGGTGGGAGCATGCATGTGCGAGCCTGCAACATGAGAGGGACAGTTTACGCTGTCCCTTTGCCATGGCAGATCTCAGGATATATTGAGGAAGTGTTTCTTCCAGGTCACTGTTTTATGATTAATGGAATGGATCTGAATTTGGATATGGGAGGTGAGTCAGAGTTAAAGTGTAGGAGGGGTGATCCAGTGGGTCCCCAGACTGTTGGGGACAAACCAAGAGGTTTTAGAAACTCAGCAGCAGGGCCTAGAGAGATGGCTTAGAGGTTAAGAACACTGACTGTTCTTCCAGAGGTCCTGAGTTCAGTTCCTAGCAACCACATGGTGGCTCATAACCATCTATAATGAGATCTGGTACCCTCTTCTGGCCTGCTGAGAATACTGTGTAAATAATAAATAAATCTTTAAAACAAAAACAAAAACAAAACTCAGCAGCAAAAGAAGCTGGGTAGAGGCTTTGGCTCTTCTCTGCCATAGGTCACTTTCTTTATCTGAGCTGACCATGACAGAGAAAGGGCCATCTGCTGACACACTGGAAACTAGGTGAGACTCCATTAATGCCACTCTACCCAGATAGTATTCTATTGAGGGGGAGCTCCTTGTCCAGTACAAAGGAGGAGCCTCGAAATGGCTATTCCTTACTCGCCTGTGCGTTCTCCGCATACTGTTTGGATGGCTTCCTAATTACTCCAGAGGGGAAGATCAACCTCGGTACTTCTACTGGCAATTGTGCATGTAAGTAATAGTTTCATATCAGCCTTTTCCAGGCTACACTGTCCTTTGTGCACACAGTCAACTGAGATCCCCTCCTTTTCTTTCCCAGATAGCGAAATATCCCGTTTGAAACAGTTCTGTCATCCATTCTCACAGACCAGGCTTGGGGTGGCTACATTTCCAGCTGAGTGTACTCATGTAGCCTGCCCTGTGGTTGCTGTAGAAGATGAATAGAGTTCAGATGCGGAATGTAACTCAGGGTTAGATGCCTGGCATGCTCTATGCCCTAGTTCAATCCTAGCTCTAAGGGCTACAAGGGAAAAAAAGTAAGAACCCAGTTATGTCCATAAGTGTAGCCTACAACAACAGGAAAGAAACCATAGAGACTGTTAAGTCCTCCAACCTTCAGCTTCCACACAGATCTCTCCATGAGATCCATTTGTGAATAAGCTACAATTCATTAATAAAACACACACACACACACACACACACACACACACACACACACACACGTGCAAGAGAGAGAGCGACAGAGAGAGAAGACATAAATGCAGACAACTAACTTATACCATGCTAGTTCAATATACTCAGTCGTCAGGGAAATACAAATCTAAATGACTCTGAGGTGGAACCTTACACCCCTCAGAACGGCTAAGATAAAAATCTCAAGTGATAGCACATCCTTCTGAGAATGTGAAGCAAGGGAGCACGCCTCCACTGATGGCAGGAGTGCAGATTTGTACAACCACTTTGGAAATAAATCTGGAGGTTTCTCAGAAAATTGGGGATAGCTCTACCTCAAGACCCAACTTTACCACTCCTGAGCATATACCCAAAAGATGCTCCATCATAACACAAGGACACTTGCTCAACTATGATCATAGTAGCTTTCTTTGTAATAGCTAAAAACTGGAAACAAACTAGATGTCCTTCAACGAGAGAATGCAAAAGAAAATGTGGTACATTTACATAGTGGAATACTAATCAGATATTAAAAACAAAGATATCATGCAATTTCCAGGAAAATAAATAGAATTAGAAAAGATCATCCTGAGTTGGGTAACCCAAACCCTGAAAGGCATGCATGGTATGTACCCACTTATAAGTTCATATTAGCCATAACATACAGGGTAACCATGCTACAATCCTCAGACCCAAAGAAGCTAAGGCGGGGCCCAAGGGAAGATGCTGAATTTGACTCAGAAAGGGAAATAAAATAGACATCTGGAGTAGAGGGAGGGAGGAAACTAGGTGGGAGAGGGGGTATTCAGGGAAGTGGGGTGAAAGTGGTGGGGATCAGGAATGGAGTAGGGGGTAGGGTAGTGGGCTGAGAGAATGGAATTTGGGGGGACCTATGGATAGAAGAGGCTCCAGGGAGTCTATGGGGTGACCCTAGCTGAGAATCCTCGCAGCAGATGGGATACAGAGCCTAAAGTGCCACCTCCTATATCCTGGTGGGACTTTCAGTAGAGGCAGGAGAACATCAACCCAACCATAACACTTTCGACCCCAAAATTGTCCTGCTTATGAGAAATACAGTGATAAAGTTGGAGCTGTGACTGAGGGAAAGGCCAACCAATGACTGCCCCAACATGAGACCCAACCCATGGGAGAGAACAAACCACCGACACCATTAAGAATACTTTGCTATGATTGCAGGCAGGTTCTTCGTTTAGCGTAACTGTCTTCTGAGAAGCTTTATCCCACAGGTGAAGGAAGCAGATGCAGAGACCCATGACCGGACAGAAGGCTGAGCTCACGGAATTTTGTGGAAGAGTGGGAGGAAGGATCGAAGGAGCTGGAAGGGTCAAGGACACCACAAGAAGACCCACAGAGTAAACCAATCTGGGCCAATGGGGGAGCTCACACAGACTGAACCACCAACAAAGAGCATGCACGGGCCGCACCTAGACCCCTACACATATGTAGCAGATGTGCAGCTTTCTCACTATGTGGGTCCCCTAACAGTGGAAGTCCAGGCTGTCTCTGACTCTGTTGCCTACCTTTGGCTCCCTATTCCCTGCCTGGGCTGCCTTGTATGACCTCAGTGAGAGAGGATGCACTTAGTGCTCCTGGGACTTGAGGTGCCTGGGTGGGTCTGTACTCCTTGGGTGGGGGCCTCCTCTTCTCTGAGAATACTGAGAGGGGTCAGTGGTAGGAAGGGGGTGTGAATGTGGGGTTAGGAGGAGAGGAGGAAGAGGGCTGCAATCAGGCTGTAAATCCCAGTGCTCCTGGCAGCCACGGGCACTTTACTAGAACAGACTTCAGGGAGGCCTGCAACAAAGAATGCACAGACCCCTCACAGAGCCTCGCTACTTCCAAGAGGCCCCAGGTGCCCTTTCCATCCAGACAGGATTCTCTGGAGAAGCAGCTCTTGATCTTCTGCTTCGAGGGAACAATCCATTGTGGATTTCACCTCCTCCTGTGCCTCTCCAGCAATGCCCCTCCTCCTCTGACCACAACTGTCACCTTCTACCATCACAGGAGGCTGCACACCCTCAGCACAGGCTGAGCTGACCAGCCCGGGGCAGGCAGCAGACCTCCAATGTCCTAGATGTTCTGAGTTGCTGACCTACAACCGGGAGCAGCTAGTTTTCACTTGATGTTATTTGTTCTGCAAGAGGTAAGTTTTGTCCCTAAACCAATGTGATGTAGCTCAACTTCTAGTCTCAGGTCTCTTGAAAAGCTGACTCTATCCCTAGAGATTTAGAGAGAAACGCCACAAACCAAACAGTAGAACCATCAATCAGGCCTATTTAGATAAGGATTAATGACACCAGGTGAACACTGACACTGTGTTCAATCCTGCTAGCTGGTTTAACATTTATCTTTCAATAAATGCTAGTCATAAAAAGACCATAGGTTTCCCTTTGAGCATAGCCAGTTTGGACCTGAGCATCTTTCTGAAAATCCAAGCATATCAACACAGAAAATCTGCCCACTGGACACCAGACGCTGCCCAGTTAACAAATCACAGGATTCCTGAGCACAAGGCTCACAGGTCAACAAGATCCTTGGCAGAAGCAGCTACCTGATGACCTTGGAAGTGCTCATGGTCTCTTTGTTTAGAGGCACACCGAGGGTGACATGCATGGGGGTTAACAGTGCAAAGCAGAAAGTCTTCAGGGTCATCTGGGTGCCTGGCTGGCCAATGCTCTGGACACAGAATGCACCCACTGCAGAACCTGGCTTCAGCTTTACCTTAGAGGAAAAAGCACAGAAGAAACTATTATGCAACAAAGAAAAAGTCATCAAAAGTGCTGGGAACAGGCTTCTGCTTCTTGATTCTTTACACACACACACACACACACACACACACACACACACACACACACACAGCCAAGACACCATGAACATAACATATAATTCCTGATTGTTTCATTGTTCTTTTCGCTGTTTGTAGTTTATTGTATGTGTGTGTAATAATATAAATGTATATGTGAAAAAATAAATTAAAAAACTAAAACAACAACAACAACAACAACAAACCCCAAAAGCCATATAGATTCTGTTGGGTTTAGGATGGAAAATGCAACAGGCCAGACAGTATTTGTGCCACAGGCTAGGAACAAGTGACAAGATGGAAGTGAGGTGCTCAAAAGACCTCTGCATTTAGTGTGACTAGATTCTGTGTGGTCAGCATGTGTCCTGGGATGATGTTCAGTGTGTGGAGCAGTTCCAAGTAGTCTGCTCTTCACAGGTGATGAAGTTGATCATAGGGATGAAATCTGCTATACATAATGTGAGTTTCCTTATTTGTAAATGACATTCAGGAAACTCCTCTGTACAATCTTTCATGGTTAGGATCCTGTGGCCCCACTGGAGACCATAGAAGCAAGGCAAAACTCTGCTCAAAGCCTGGCATCGATGCTGGGGCAGTGAGCTCGTCACTTTTATCTTTAGCCTGGTCTGACCTAGATTCGTGGGGAGAGACAGACACGCAGTGAGGAATCGTCTTGCCTGTCTGCGGGGATTTTACAGATTGTTAGTTGATATTCCTCCTTCTCAAAACTTGCCATTCCGTGGTGACTAAGTATGCAGATTGTGAGTCTATGGGAGCCATTCTTAATTAAGCCACCGCAGTTGCCTTGTAACCCACTTCCTCTTACTCTGAGCACACCTGGGGTCTGGTTTCTTTCCCTTTTATTGCAGTACAGAGCCTGGCATCCAGGCAGGAAATGTGTTTTCTCATTGCAGGTGAGCTTATCCAGAGGTCTCTAAGCAACCAGCTTGGTCCCGCCTTTCCTCTTGGCTGATTGGCCAGAAAAGCAAGCTCAAGAGCCTTTGGGGAAATTCTGCGGATTTCAGTTTATCCCTTTGATGAGAAGCAGTAGGGCTCACAGCCGTCACACAGGCAGAAATGAGTGAGAACGGAAGCCTCCTAACTGGAAAATGCCAGCAGTTGCTTGGGAAAAGAGCTCTGTCCTCCCATGTCATTTCCCCTCTGTTTTCAGGGATTGTGAGCTGTACCTGGTCTCTCTGAGCCTCCTTTACTCAGGGGCAGGCGGCTCCCTCCCTGAATTGACCTCGATCCAAGACTGCTGTCCTCTTCACCACGAGACAGGAGTAAAGGGCCCTCAAATCTCTGTGTGGAGCCCAGAGCGTCCCAGTCTCAACAGCTTTCCAGCACTGACCCTCAGTTCTCAGCGCCAGCCTCTGATGTGCGTCCTTCTACCCTGTCCTCTAACAAGATGGGGAAGGCGAGACATGGAGAGAAAGTCAGTTGCTGTGGGGAAGGAGAAGAGGATTAACTTTCCAACCCCTGGTGACCCCTTCTTAGCATGCTCAAGGCCTGGGGTCCATCTGTCAGAACAGATAGAAGAAAAAAATCAAACTAAGCTAACACACACACACACACACACACACATACACACACTCACGCGCACACAATTGTTTGAGCCACAAAAATCTATAAATCACAAGTTCAGCCCTTACACTGTTTCCAGAGGAGGACGCACTTGTGGGTTCATTGTTCATTTCCATTTCAGAGGAATGAGGGGTTCTCACCCCTCTACTCTGAATCTGTGAAGGGGTCACAACTGTGGGACCCCAGACAATAAGATGCCCCATTTTTCAGAACAGAGCAGATATATCCCTAGACTATGCATGTGACACTAGAGCAGTGGTTCTCAATCTGTGGGTCCTGACCCCCTTGTGGGTCAAAGACACTTTCACAGGGGACACCAAATGCCATCTGCATATCAGACATATCCATAACCATTCATAACAGCAGTCAGTTGTAGTTATAAAGTAGCAATGGAAATAATTTATGACCTGGGTTCACCACCATATGAGGAATTGTATTAAGGTATCACAGGATTAGTAAGGTGAGAACCACTGCATTATAGGGTCTTGTTGAAATACAAATCCCTGGCCTTGGCCTAGACTAGCCAGCCAGGCCCACTAGAGTAATAAATCTGCTCCTGCACACTGTTCAACTTAGCAGCAAGTCTCCAGTGAACCAGGGTTTCTCTGTATAACCTGGCTGTCCTGGACTCACTTTGTAAACCAGACTGGCCTTAATGTTGCAGAGATTTGCCCGCCTCTTCCTCTCAAAGTGCCAGGGTTACAGGCATGGGCCACCTCTCTTGGCAAATATTTTAAAAGAAAGGGAGGAAGAAAAGAAAATAACAGATGCTGGTAACCTTTGCTACCTGTTGGTAACTGTTGGGGGGATTTAATTCATTGTTTGTATGAATTTAAGTGAGTGCAGCCTCTGTGACAATCAGCATGGAAGTTCCTTAAGAATCTAAAAACAAAGCAGGATGTGGTGGTACACTCCTGTTAAGCCCAGCACTTGGGAAGCAGAGGCATGGGTATTTCTGTGAGTTTGAGGCCAAACTGCTCTTTATAGCAAGTTCAGATGAGACCCTGTCTAAAAAAAAAATCTAAGAACTATTGAATGATCCAGCTAAACAACTCCTGGGTATATACCCAATGGAATCAAAGTTAGTAAAAACCAGAAATTCTTGTGCACCCATGGGTTTTGCAGTTCTTTTCCTCATAATCAAAGATGGAACCAGTTTGAACACTGAAAAGTGGACTGAGCTATAAATCATCATGTTAAGCAAAATAAGCCAGACTCAGACAAATGCAATGTTTTGTGTCCTATGTGGAATTTTAATAATGTGTGTAAGACATGGAAACAGGAGGAGCACTGTGGCAGGGAGAGAACAGAATCTGATCTGGAGGAATGGGGAGAGAGCAAAGGAAAGGACAACGGGGGAAATCTGCTTATTCTCGTGTAGAATCTGCATATAAATATAATGACATAGGATATGAAAGAAGGTGAATTGTCAGGAAATAAGCCTCTTGGGTGGCTGGCTGGCTAAGATAGAGTCTGAGACAGTGAAATATCCAAACGCTAAAGCAAATGGTGTTTATCCTGTGCAATGGGCAACAGGGCCTGCATAATTGCCGCCCCAGGCTCACTGGTTTCACCTGCAAGTGGTCCCTCAAGGCAGCACCATTATTACTCCAGTCTGTGTCTGACAAAATTTGGTTTCAGAGGTGAAGGAAGTGAGGAGAACCTTGTGGAAGAAAAGAAACAGCTGCCTTGAGGAGGACGTGAAGAACCCCGAAGAGCAGGAAGATAGACTTGGGTGTGGTTCTGGCCTCGGAAGTGCATTGCCAGGTTAACTCCGCCTCATTTGCAGGTTCCCGATCCAAGTCTAACGTTTAGTGCATCCTTTAGGCAACTGGAAAGGAGGATGGTCTGCATCCCACCTGCCTCGGTCCTGGGAGGGATGTCCTCTCAGTTATTCTTCTTGATGCTCAAATTCTCAAACAGTGAACAAGCCCCATCCCTGACAACAACACCGCCCCCTTCTGTGCATTTAAAGCATAGCTGCATCCAACAAATAGGTCACTTGTTCATAATATAAGAAAGGACTCAACACATGAAACTATCGAGGCTTCCTCATAGCACCCTCAGCTGTGGCACCAATGTCAGGTAGATCCCTTCGTAGTTTCTCACACACAGCCCATCTCCATAAAATACATCCCTAGGGGGCACATTTGACCATCCTTGTCCTGTAGGCATGCAAGGCTCTCTTCTCCCTCAGCACCATTCACCTTTCCACCTTGCAGCTCCCACCTTCCCTTCAACATCCACTGTTCCTCCTGCCTCTTGACCTGCACAGCTGCCTCTGGCTGCTCCCCCTCATTATACAGGAAAACTGCCTTCTCGCACACACTTACTCGGGACCCTCATAGGAAGCATGTCTTTCAGGCTATTTTCTAGTCCCAACCATTATCCTGCACATTTCTTGATGCCCTTGTTTTTAATAGCAGAGTAGTATTCCATTGTGTAAATGTACCACGTTTTCTTTAGCCATTCTTCAGTTGAGGGATATCTAGGTTGTTTCTGGTTTCTGGCTTTTATGTATAAAGCTGCTATGAACATAGTTGAGCCAGTGCCCTTGAGGTATGGTGGAGCATCTTTTGGATATAGGTCCAGGAGTGATGTAGCTGGGTCTTGAGGTAGAACTTTTCTCAGTTACCAGCAACAGAGGACTGTTCTCCTTGCTCTACATCCTCTATAGCATGTGCTGCCACTTGAGTTTCTGATCTTAGCCATTCTGATGGAAGTTTGATCTCAGAGTCCTTTTGATTTGCCTTTCCCTGATGACTAGGGACACTGCACATTTCTTTAAGTGCTTCTGAGCCATTAGAGATTCCTGTCTTGAGAATACTGTTTAGTTCTGTACCCTATTTTTCTTAATTGGGTTGTTGGTGTTAAATTTCTTGAGTTCTTTATATATTTTGGATATTAGTTCTCTTTTGGAGGTAGGGTTGGTGAAGATCTTTTCCCAGTCTGTAAGCTTCTGTTTTATGCTAATGATGGTGCCCTTTACCTTACAAAAGCTTTTCTGTTTCATGAGGTCCCATTTATTAATTGTTGATCTTAGAGCCTGAATCCCAATACATTCAAGGCTGTTCCCCACTTTCTCTTCTATTACGTTGAGGTCTTTGATTCATTTGGACTTGAGTTTTGTGCAGGGTGATAGATATGGATTTATTTCTATTCTTCTACAAGCAGACATCCCGATAGACCAGCAACATTTTTTAATATTTTTCTTTTTTCCATTGTATGGTTTTAGCTTCTTTGTCAAAAATTAAGTGTCTGTAGGTATGTGGGTTTATTTTCTGGGGACTTCTATTTTATTCTATTGATCATTCTGCCTGCTTTTAGGCCAACACCATGAAGTTTTTATTATTATTACTTTGTAGTACAGCATTATATCCAGGATGGTGAGCTGTCCACTAGTTCTTTTATTGTACAGGATTGTTTTAGCTAGGCTGGGCATTTTTGTTTTGTTTTTTTCCCCATATGAAGTTTAGTATTGTTCTTTCAAAGTGTATAGATAATTGTGATGGAATTTTGATGGGAATTGCATTGAATCTGTAGATAGCATTTGATAAGATGGCCATTTTACTATGCTAATCCTACTGATTCGGGAGTATGGAAGATTTTTCAGTCTTCTGATATTTTGTTCAGTTTCTTTCCTTAAAGACTTGAAGTTCTCATCATACATGTTTTTCACTTGCTTGGTTAGGATTACACCAAGATATTTTATAGTATTTGTGGCTATTGTGATGGAGATTGTTTCCCTAACTCCTTTTTTTAACCTGTTTATTGTTTGTATTCAGGATAGCTACTGATTTTTTTTCAAGGTAATTTTGTATTCATCGCATTGCTGAAGGTGTTTTTCAGTTATATGAGTTCCCTCGTAGAATTTTTGGGGTCACTTATGTGTTCTATCCGATCATTTACAAATAGTGATACTTTGACTTTTTCCTTTTCAATTTGTTAAATTTCCTTCATCTCCTTTAGTTTTCTTTTTCTTTCTTTTTTTTAGGGGAGAAGTTTCAAGACAGCATTTCTCTATATAGCTTTGACTGTCCTGGCCTCAGTCCTTTAGTTTTCTTATTGCTCTAATTAGAACTTCAAGTTCTATGTTAAATACATACAGAGAGATGTGGCAGCCTTGACTTGTCACCAGTTTAAGTGGAATTGCTTTAAGTGTCTCTCCATTTCATTTGATGTTGGCTGTTGGCTTGCTGTATCTTGCATTTATTGTATTTAGGTAAGCGCTTGTATTGCTGATCTCTCCAAGACTTTTTTCACATATAACCATGCCTAGTTGGCTTGTCTTATTGAGGAAGGACATGGAGCAACCAGTGAACACAGCTGGGACCCTAGATAGGATAAACACCCTCCCCTCCCCATATGCATCCACTGCCCCAGATAAAAATGATAAGTTATAGGGGAGCAGCCGAGATAGTGAAGGGGGGTTGACAACAAAGCACATTTAGAATTGAGGACAGCAGTGAGAGACCACGCAATGCTGGGAGGGCTGTGGTGGCACTGGATGACTTTGTCTTCCTTGCAAGCATGCACAAATATAAAGACAATCGTTTCTCCCCCCTCCCCCACCCACCCCCCACCCTCATCCAGTGCAGCATCCCACCATCCCTCGTCAGTGAAGGGAAGAGGGGAAAAGCAAGCTATTACCGAATTGGGATTCAAGCCACATCCATCAGCTTCTGGATCTTCTGTGTTATTGCAGTGTTCTTAAAATGTTTACCTAGAGCCTTTGGGTCCCTTTGCATCTGCTCCAGGATGGGCCTCTTGGCTGAGTCACTCATTATCTGCTGCACCTTGGGGTCCTCCATGGCCTACCACGTCACACCCTCAGGGCTAGCGTGTCTATGGTGCTGTGTCATCATACAGCCTTGGTAATCATCTACTGCCTCCTTAGACCTGGAGTCCAGTTCTAGCACCATCTGCTGTACATCTTTGGCTTTTCAATAGTCCTTCACGGCTTCCAGGACAGCTACTTTCTCTGTGTAACCCTTGATAAAGGTTGGCTCCAGTTGGACGCACTCCTCACAGGTCTTGAGTGCCAGTTGAAACTCCAGGAGCTTAGTGTACTAAGCAGCTAGTTTGGCATCTCTTGGGTTCTGCTTGACGGCTTTTGTGCAGTGCTTCCTGGCCTGGCATAGTCCCCTCTTGGGAAGCATTCGTTGCCCTGTTGTTCTCCTCCAAAGCCACGTCAGAGTTGAAACAGGCCTGTCGCTCTTGCTCCTTCTGGGTTTTCTCTGCCTGCTGGCACTTGCTGAGCACATCTTGGGTTCGGGGCTCTGCCGGAGATTTGTGGTAGGAATGGATGGCACCCTTGTGCCTTCCTTCTTTGAAATAGGAATGCCAATGCAGGCATAAACTTCGGCGAACTGTCGGTGCTCGCCCCGATTCCCTCCGCCCACTTCAACGGCCTTCTCACAGAGTTTCCAGAATTTGTTGTAGTCCCCCTTCTCAAAGTGCACAGCTGCTTGATGAGTTACGTCGGCCATGTTGGTGGCCTCCGGTCCCCTGGCCTTGTCCTCGGGCTTCAGGGCCTTGGCTGACCCGTTCTTCTCATAGGCATCACTTCCCGACTCCTTTCCTTTCAGTGTCCGCATTTTACTCTCTGCAAGATCTTCTTCCATTGCTTCTGGCTTGGCCTCCTTTTTGCCAGGAGGTGGGGGTAGGGGTGTTGCTGCCTCCTCCTCTTCATCCATACTGCCCAGATGAACACAAAGGGGGACACTGAGGGTAGTTGTGACCCGGGCATCTAGGGGTTCCAGGCCCAAGTCTGAAGGCATTTTCTGTAGCTGTTCTGAGTTCCTGGCAGGTGGGGTCACTGAGCAGCAAGCATCCTTGTTTTGGGATCAGTCTCCAACTTCTGGTACATATTAGCCAAGTTGAAAGAATTCATGAACTTCCTCTCGGCCAACCAGGCTTCCATTGCCAGAGCCCGCTCTGGACACTATAGACCAGTACTTGGATATGGGACAGGAGGCTGGAGAAATAAAAAGAGTAGAAGAAAGGATGTAGCGAAAGAGATAAGAAAAAAAGGCAAGTATTTGGGAGGACAAACAGTAAATACTGTAGCCCCAAGTTTATTTCTCCCAGAGCTTTCATACAGTATTCATCCATGTGAACTGGAAGATTCTTGGAACAGAAACAAAAGCTGCCAATCACTTTAGTTATCTAAATGCTTGGACTTCTCTCATCTCAAGGCTAAAGAAGCACATCAAGCTCACATCCACACCTGGAATAAACACCTTTCTTATCTAGGAAGTTAGCCAACACAAGTATCTTGTCAAGGCCTCAAGGCTGTGTGAGAGTTTGCAAGGCAAGGTCCTACGGTCTCTGGCCTGCTTCTGTTAAGCACTTCCAAAATGGCTCCCGACACTCCATCTTCTGCAGGCCCTCCTGAAGCTGGAGGTTATTGGCTTCATGTTTTAAGCTCGCCTCATAGGTCTGTTTAGCGTCTTCAAATCGGTCAAGAAACTCAGGAGCTGTTGCTTGTCTTGACTAACCCTGGCCCCAGCCAGGCCTGAGGTCAACAGTCCTGCAGCCATCCTCATAGGCCTTCAGCTAGTCCCCGTCCTCGGCGTAGGCTGCAGTGCTGGTGCTGTAGAGCACATGACTTGGGGATCTAGTTTACTTGCCTCAGAGCAGCATGGGAAGGCATCTTTGATGTTCCCAGCCCTCAGGGCCTCATTGCCTTTCTCTAGCTCATTCACCTGCTCCATAGCCTGGCCCAAACTCATGTCTCCCCTGTAACCCAGCGTCCCCAACAGTGGGTCCATAACAAAGGAAAGGAAATCAGCTTGTTAATGAGACTTCTGTGCTGCCCCGAGTATTAGAGACCTATTGGTGATAGCCAAGCTATGGAGTCAGCCAGAGTGCAGCGAGGGGATGGGCTGATACAGCACAGTACATGGTTCCCTCACAAAACCAAATCGGACGTTTCAGGTGGCCTGTGCTGCCTGTGCCTCCGCAGGAAGAGAAGTCAGCTGGTTTCTGAGCTTCTTCCCACAGTGATTTGGTTGCTGAGGGCCAAGGCTCCCGTCACTTGGATGCCTCTCCATCTCTAGTTCACGTAACAGCACGGACCATCCCTTGTAGCCTGAAGAAAGCTGACCCCTCACAGGATATGAATGGCTGGACAGAAATACAAGTTGAGGGTGAAGCAGATTACAGGCCACCCAAGCCTTAAAAACGGAAGTCAGGGTCCTTGTGAGCATCTGCACACCCAATTATAGGGACCTCTCTGAAGACACTGAAATAGGACAATTGCAGAGAAGACTGGAGAGTTTCAAAATGAATCAAAACCTAATCTGCTAGCAACCTGCCTGTTCTGCACCCACATGTCTATTGAAGAATGCAATTAGCCCTCATAGTACAGGAGTTAGGATCCTGTCACCAAAGTCCCTAGAATTCTGAGAAGTGTCAGGAGTTGTAAGCCAGCCTAGGCTACACCGCAAGACCCTGTCTCAGAAAAATAAAGGGGAGGGGGATACTGAGATTTGTGGTCAACTAGAGTAAACTTGAAGGATATTGTGCTATGGAAAATAATCCTGGGGAGAGCGAGGGACATAGTGCATATGTGGAGCCTAACACAAAAATCTTCACTAGTGATGATCACCACCAGGATGGAGATACGTTTCTAGGATGCAGACAGGGCAGAGATCTAGTGCACAGAATGCAGACCACAGTGCACCATGGAGAATTAGTGCTGTTCTCACCACTGGGAGAAATGGTGCATTCAGAAGATAGGCGTGCTGACAACTTCAGTATAGTATCAGAGTAGCCACATAACTATAAATCAGGACAGC
>NC_140490.1:9397421-9539921 GCF_964271855.1 Acomys minous
TGATGGGTTTCCAGTGGTGTGTCCTCTGAAGACATTCTGGTCCATATGACACCAGAGCTAACACTATTCTCTGTGTCTCTGGAGCTGCTGCCCATGAAATGAGTGTCATGGCCACACTGGGGGTGAATTTTGAGAATAGGGGTTTCCTTCTTGTCCAAGAAGCTGAGGGTGGACAGTGTACTCTTTTTCCCATAACAATTTTTGTCATTCTCAGGAGTGGGTAAAATGAAGGTTGCTAGGGAAGGGACACTAGATGGCCTATTTATAGTCTTTTGTGCTTTCGGAGTTGGATCTTTAAGGGTCAAGCTTTGGTTGGACTGCCAGGGCAGGGAATTTTCTAGAAAGTTGTCCCCCCAGGGTGACTGTTGCTTAAGAATAAGGTAGGTAGCCATTATCTCATCAAACTTTCTCTCCTGTAAAGATTCCTCTATCTCTTGTTGCTTGTACCCCATGACATCCATGATGACCATTACAGTGGGGTCTGGGGGGCTGTCAGAGTTGTCTTCAAAGGAGCAGGGAGAGTCTTCACCATCATCCTTTAACCATGTGAAGTTCATGATGTCACCTACTCTTGGCCTTTGTCTAGGGTTTATAGTTAACAACTTAGCAATCGTCTCCCAAAACTCTGGTGAGAGCCTGAATTTCATGGAGTATGCTCCTACCAAAATTTTCCGCTTTGTTACTTCCTGGGTATGGCCCTGGAAAGGCAGGCACCCTGTGCACATGTAATAGAGTATCACACCCAAGCTCCAGACATCAATGGAGAAACCGTCATAGGCTTTACAGTCAAAGAGTTCGGGGGCACAGTAAGAGAGGGTCCCACAACCATCCTTCAGCTTCTGCCCCATAGTCACCTTGGTGCTCAGCCCAAAATCACAAAGCTTTATGTTTCCTTTGTTGTCCACTAATATATTTTCAGGCTTTAGGTCCCTGTGGGCAATTCCTTTCTGGTGACAGTATTCGACGGCACACACTATTTGTTTGAATAGTCTACGGGACTCCTCCTCTTCTAGGCGTCCAAATTCAAGAATCATGTCCAGCAGCTCTCCTCCCGAGGCATACTCCATAATTATGAAAGTATAATTTGTAGTCTCGATTAGGTGCAGAAGTTTAATAACATAGGGGTGGTCTACAGATTTCAGGATTTCAATTTCTGACTTGGGGAGGGTGTACATCCTGCCTTTTGGGAGATTTTTTACCGCTACTGCTGTCTGGGTCAGGAGGTGTCTCGCCAGTTTGACTTGACCGAATGCTCCATACCCAACGGTTCTTAGGATGCTATAATGTTCTGTTAAAGCAGAATCATCAAAGGCGTTGGACCTTAGGTCTTTAATCCTTTGCCACCTCTTCATCTTTGTTGGAGTAAATGATCAGTAGAAACACCAACTAGTGATGCCAGATAAAAATGAATTAAAAGTGGGTCTAGGAGAAACATAGCTAAAATTTCCAGCAGTAAAACAGATAGATGTCTCAAATAACATAAAGAAACATATTAAGACCATAGGAAAACAAGAACTGGCCAAACCAAAAGAAATAAAAGACAGAGAAAATGAGTAGTTAGAAAAGATGAAAGACAATTAACAACATTTAAACGATGTAAAAATTTAAATTCTAAAATCAAAACCATGCATTTAAATAAGTAAATTGTAAAGCCAGAACCAACAGGCCCAAAGCACACCTGGGAAAGTGAGGAAAGGCTCACTCCATCAAACACAAATCCTCACCAGCACAAAAGGCCAAAATGTCACCAATAGCCTAGTCCTAAAGTTTACCAGTGTCCAAGTCCCACGGATCACCACCGAAGAGCTCTCCAAGCTAGAAAGACAAAAACCAGCTGGAGGCAGTAGATTATATGCACAGGTGCCAGCCATTCCTCACAATGGCTCCTTGTGAGGTCAGAGCAAGCATGGACCAATGAGGGATGGGCACACTCCTGTCCAGAAGGACTGTATTAGTGACTCTGTGGGCAGCAAGTGCCCAGCAAGAAGCAACTTATGAAAGGTCTGGTTTTGGCTCACACCACGTGGGAACAGGGAAGACAAGGTAGATATTAGCATATGGTTGCTTACACTACATCTAAGGCCAGGCCAGAAAAATGCTTTCTGGAGCTACACCCCCACCTCCTAAAGCTAGACCTCAACTTTCTAAGACAGTATCACCAGCCAGAGACCACATGTTCAAACCCAAGTGCCTATAGGGGACATTTCACATGTACATGCCAGCAAGGACCGTCTTCACGTCAATAGTAATAACAACAGGAATGCTAACAATAATAAGATAGGCCCCCAAATCTATGCTTCACTGGGGATAGACTGTGACATTTACTAGTAAGTAAGTGAACCCTGAGGATGCTCCAATGCCCTTTGCATAGAGAACTAAAAATGCTGTGGCAACATCTGGCTGTTATAGATCTCCCACACCTACATTCAAAGTATCCGTTCCTCTCTTTAAACTTGTATTGGTTTGGGAATTATGAGAGCCCCTCACTGGCACTGTGCTACTGTAACAAAATGCTCAGTCTCCCAAGACACCCCAGGACAAGTGACATCTGTGGGATTGATAGGAAAAGACTGATCACAGCTCCTCTAAGAGACTCGTTAGATTTCTCATGTGGTAGGAACATTTTCTTTTCTGATCCAACTTATTTGGAGTTCTGTATGCTGCTTGTATGTTTATTGGCATTTTTTCCTTTGGCTTGAAGTTTTCTTCTATGACATTATTGAAAATGTTTTCTGGGCCTTGGAGCTTGGAGGAGTCTTCTTCTTCTTCTTCTTCTTCTTCTTCTTCTTCTTCTTCTTCTTCTTCTTCTTCTTCTTCTTCTTCTTCCATTTCTATTATTATTAGTTTTTTTTTTTGTCTTTTTATGTCCCAGATTTCGGGGACACTTTGTGTGAAGCAATCATCCATGCTGAATGAAAACTTTCTAAGCATGGCTGCTTTGGCGGTCAGGCACACTCCTGCCAGTTACCTCTCTCCCATGCTTGGTAAGGGAGCCCAATAACCTTGATGTTGGGACCTTGTGAGGAGGGTCTAGGGGCTGACTCTGCCTCCCCGGGGAAGGAATTTTCACAACAGTGCCTGTAACCACAGCCTTGGGAAGACACTGGCTGGCCAGCTTAGCAAAAAGAGTGAGCTGATAGAGCAGGACACTCGAAGGCTTCCCAGGGCCTCTTCTAACGTGCCTGTGTGCATGTGTGCATGTGTGTGCACATTTGTTCACAGTTGACAAATGAAAAACTTCAAACAAAATCTTCATAGGAAAGAAAGCCGTCATCAGAATGAAGACAGCTCACAGGACGGAGGAGAATTCTTTGCTAAGTATACCTCTGACAGTAAAAACATTTCTATATAAGGAACTCAAAAATAAAAACAAAAAAATCTGAACAATAAATGAGGAAGTAAAGTGGATAGTTTTCAAAAGAAGAATAATGGCCAGTAAACATGAAAAAATTTACAATATCCTTAGCTGTCAGGGAAATACCAACTTATACTACATCTCCTTATAGCCCAAACTGCCCGCATCCAAAAAAAACAAAACATAACAACAACATCAAAAAAAAAAAAACAAAAACCAACCAAACAAGCAAATTCCTAAGGAAAAGTTAAAGAGAGAGAGAGACAATGAGACAGACTGACAGACAGACAGACAGACAGACAGACAAACACACACACACACACACACACACACACACACAGAGAGAGAGAGAGAGAGAGACAGACAGATAGACAGACAGAGAGACGACAGGAAATGAGCAAACCAGACATGGTGGTGTGTGGAAGTGGAATCCATCTTTGGCTTCATCCTAAATTCAAGGCTAGCTTGTGCCAAGACCAGTCTTAAAAATTAACATAAATTAAAGTAAATAATTTTTTGAGACAGGGTTTCTCTGTGTAGCCTTGGCTACACTTGACTCACTTTGTAAGCCAGGCTGGCCTTGAACTTGCGGAGATTTGTCTGTCTCTTTCTCTCAAAGTGCCAGGGTTACAGGCATGGGCCACCTCTCTTGGCAAATATTTTAAAAGAAAGGGAGGAAGAAAAGAAAATAACAGATGCTGGTAACCTTTGCTACCTGTTGGTAACTGTTGGGGGGATTTAATTCATTGTTTGTATGAATTTAAGTGAGTGCAGCCTCTGTGACAATCAGCATGGAAGTTCCTTAAGAATCTAAAAACAAAGCAGGATGTGGTGGTACACTCCTGTAAGCCCAGCACTTGGGAAGCAGAGGCGTGGGTATTTCTGTGAGTTTGAGGCCAAACTGCTCTTTATAGCAAGTTCAGATGAGACCCTGTCTAAAAAAAAAAAAAAGCTAAGAACTATTGTGTCATCTAGCTGTACAACTCCTGGGTATATACCCAACGGAATCAAAGTTAGTAAAAACCAGAAATTCTTGTGCACCCATGGTTTTTGCAGTTCTTTTCCTCAGAGTCAAAGATGGAACCAGTTTGAACACTGAAAAGTGGACTGAGCTATAAATCATCATGTAAGCAAAATAAGCCAGACTCAGACAAATGCCATGTTTTGTGTCCTATGTGGAATTTTCATAATGTGTGTAAGACATGGAAACAGGAGGAGCACTGTGGCAGGGAGAGAATAGAATCTGATCTGGAGGAATGGGGAGAGAGCAAAGGAAAGGAAAGGACAACGGGGGAAGTCTGCTTATTCTCATGTAGAATCTGCATATAAATATAATGACATAGGATATGAAAGAAGGTGAATTGTCAGGAAGAGGAGGAATGAGGGAGGGAAGTGAGAGGGCACTGAGAGATTGAATATAAGTATGCTAAATTGATGTGTATGAAATGCATTCATTTGTAAACTGAAGTGATAAAATGTTGAAAGGAATTACTGACTAAAGCCCACAGTATTCCATTTAAATTGGAGCCTTACAAATAGAACAGGATAACCACGTTGCAATACTCACATTTATTTTATTTTATTTTGTTATATATATTTTTACTTTTACATATACGTTCCTATTATTGCACATATATACAATACTCTACCTTCAGCAAGAACAACCATGACATAATCAGGAATTATATAAATGTTACATTCTCAGTGTTTTGGCTATTTGTATTTGATGTCCTTGAGGAAAACATCTTTCCTATCTTGGTGCTTCTAAAATTTTGAATGTAAATCAATATCTATTGTATCTAGTCATTATCAACTTAAAACATTTATCTAGACCTAAAAACATCTTAACCCCTAAACAACTAAGCTTAATTGTAAAACTAAACTATCCAGTCTTCAACCCCATCGGAGACTTGAGAAAGAATAAAATTGATTAGATGAATATGCTGGGAGTGCAAGTTAGCAGCTTCCCAAATGAGAAGATGACAGAGACAGTTTGCTACCTGAAGAGTCACCCAAACCTCTCTATAATGTTAGAGCATCATCTCCAGCCTTCTGGACCACTATCTTTGACAGACATATTTGTGAGGCAGGAACTATTGAGGACTTGCTGACCCTTTCTTGGCAGAGTTTGGCTGTTGACTCTGCCTGCATCCAAGCTTGACCTTTTAAAGGCAGCATTCTGTCTGTGGTAGAAATGAGAACATTTTGCTCAGTGGCTTGTTTGCCACATTTGAAGCCATTTCAATAAGGAGGTGTTTTTTTATGCTAATCATTCTCTTTGAGGTTTGCTGGGTTTTGCCAGAACTTAACCTGTCTCACTGTCAGTAAATCTAAAAAAATAATAAAAACACTTTTATTGCTGTATTCTGTATGTCTCTGAGGTTTTTGAAGATACTAACTATTATACCTTATCTTTCCATACACCATGTCTATCTTTTGCACCTAAGATGTATACTCTTGTGATAAAAATAGATTAGTAATTGATATGGTCATGATTTGAGAAACTAACAAGTAACTTGTATAATGTATCCTGAACAGCCTGCAATAGCACTTTCAAAGTATTGGCAGTAAGCCTTGTGTTATGATTGAGTTATATGGGTGTAACACATAATATTAGAGTAGAAATATATATAATGTGTGTGAAGAATAATCTTATATTTGGATTCTATACCACTGTATCTAAAATTAAATTTATTTTGCATCTATATTTGAAATTCTATACCAGTGAATTAAAAATAACCTTGTGAGTGATAATTAAGGCATTAATTGAGGAGTAGATTCACTAATCTAGTTTTTGTTTTATTTTCCTTACATATTTCTAAATTTCTCCTTCTTTCTTTTCAACCCCTAGCTCCAAAACATGCCAACACAGGTCCTCAAAACAACAAAGAAACAAACAAAAAACTCCACAAATTTCTTATTTTATGAAGCCATTTTGTTCAATCATGTCCTTGATATTAGAGAATTCAGTAATTTGTTACTATGTGATAATAAAAATATGTAATACAAGAAACTTGTATCTAGAAAACTGAATCTATTTAAGAGCACCCAAACAACCAGTATACTTACTTTTAGTGAACTGATTTGTAGCATGTATATTGAATTAGAGAAAACAGTGCCATGTATAACAAATGCATTCCCATATAATGTGTTTAGAGCACTGTGGCTATCATTCCCAAATATTTGTGTCCCAGACCCCAAAGCCCACAAATGACAGTGCCAAGGACAATATCCAAAAAGACAGTCTGGGCTCACTTCAGGCTTGACTCTTGACGTGCTAAAACAGAATAGCCTGTGGATGGACAAAGACATTCAGCGTTCCTCAGAAACCTGTAGACTAGGTCTCCAGTCTGGACTCACCTCAGGCTTGACTCTTGACGTGCTTAAACAGAATAGCCTGTGGATGGACAAAGACACTCAGCATTCCTCAGAAACCTGTAGACTAGGTCTCCACCCACCAGGAAGAGCCACTTCCCTTATCTCCCCTAACCTCTGGCAAATGAGGCATTTAGTTCCTTGTTAGCACACACCTGTAACACATTCCAACTCCCAAGCTATTCTGGCTTGCAAACATCCTCCACCCTGCTCTCTTTAAAACCTAGCAGGGTCTTCATGGCCTTTTTGCTGTCCTCTCTGACCTCTGAAAGGTAGCCATGACAGTTTTAGACTGCCCCAAATGCCTCTAGCTGTTCTCTTTCTGTCACTGAGAATCAGGCACATTGAAAAAAAAAAAAAACCTGGAGTACTAAAGAAACTAAATAACAAGAAGGAACCTAGGAAGGATGCTTAACTCTCATTCAGAAGGATAAATAGAACAGACACAGGAAGCAGTTGAAGAGAAGGAACTGGAAGGGAGCCTACCATAGAGTTCTCTGAAAGACGCCACCCAGCAGGAGATCCAAGTAGATGCTGAGAAACACAGAGAAGCTCCTGAGTGGAGCACAGGGAGGCTTAAGGAAGAGCTGGGGGATAGAGGGACCTGACGGGGTCAGGAGCTCCACAAGGAGACCAATGGAGTCAATAAATCCGGGTGGGGGGTGGTGGTACTGCAGAGACTGATGCACCAATCAAGGACCATGCATGCATGGTGTGGACCTGGACCCTCTGCCCAGATGCAGTATATAGGCAGCACAGTCTCATTGAGGTCCCATAATATGGGGAGTAGGGACTACTGCTGACATAGACTTTGGCTCCCATAGGTTGATGACTTCCCCTTGGCAGGGTGGCCTTACCAGGCCACAGAGGAAGAGGATACAGGCAGTCCAGATGAGACTTGATAGGCTGATGTCAGATGTTAGGGGAGGAGGGCTCTCCTTTCTGTGGACTAGGGGAGGGAGTAGGTATGATGGCGAGAGGGTGGAATTGGGAGGCGACAGTGGATGGGGCTATAATTGGGATGTAATGTGAACAAATAAAAAACAAAACTTTACAGATTAAATCTAAAAATAAAATAAACAAAACTAAAAAAATTGTAAGCTTAGATATGAGAGAGTTTACCTAACATACAGTATATATAGTTAGTGTGCAGTTAGGCAGGTAGGCAGATGATGGCAACCTCAATAAACACACTCTCACTCAGATCTCAGGTTCTAAAGATTTATTTATTTTTATGCACATTGGTGTTTTGCCTGCATGTATGTCTGTGTGAGGGTGCCAGATCCCTTGGAACTGAAGTTATAGTAAGTTGGGAGCTGCCAAGTGGGTGCTAGGAATTGAACATGGGTACTCTGGAACAGCACCCAGTGTTCTCAATCACTGAGATATCTCTCCAGCCCCTGATCTTGGTTTATAAATCTGTTTCTCCAGTGAAAGAAACCAAGTTTTTCTTAAAGATATGTCCTGATGCTAGTAGTAAGACATGGAAAATATGAGGAGCCTAGAAGATTGAACAATGCCAACTTTTGAGGAAATGCCATCCTAAAGTTAAAAAAATAAAAGGGATCCCAGGGGAGTAGTTTGAATGAGGCCTTAGCAGATAAAGTCAGAGGGCTGGGATTATATATATATATATATATATGCACCAGGGTGCCTGGCCAGCAGCAGCAGCAGCAGCAGCAGCAGCATTTAACTGTATTGGAATTCACTGTGTAGACCAGGCTGACCTACAACCTCCATAAATCTGTCCTCATGTGCCTCATGAGTCCTGGGATTCAAGACATGCTTCTTTATGGCTTACATTTGACTTTACATTTTATGGTATGTTTGCTTTTTAAAAATTATTTAATTTTGTGCATTGGTGTTTTACCTACATGTATATGTGTGTACCACACATGTGGCTGATGCTCATATAGGTCACATTCCCTGAAAAGGAATCCCAGATGTCCCTGAGTCCCTGTGTGGGTGCTGAGAACCAAATGTATGTATGTCCTATAGCCCTCTGCAAGAACAGGAGAGCCGTCTCTCCAGTCCTTATTACTACTTTTTATATAACCATTGAGTGTAATTAGTGCTGGCATATACACATGGGTGTGGGGCCAAGCCCTGGAGCATCCTTAATCTACCATGAGCTGTACGTACGCCTAAAGAAAACTGAATCTCTGTCTCCTATGAGCTATGAGCTGTAAATTGTTCCTTAGGGTAGAGATTAATAGGTCCCTTTTCTGTCTGTCTGTCCATCTGTCTCTGTCCCCATCTATGTCTCTCTGCATTCAAAAGAGTTTCATTATAGTTTTCTTTTTTATGATCCATTTATTATTTATACATTATTCCTCTGAGGGCTAGAAGAGGAAACCAGATCTCATTATAGATTGTATGAGCCACCATATGGTTGCTGAGAATTGAACTCAGAACCTTTGGTAGAACAGCCAATGCTCTTAACCTCTGAGCCATCTCCCCAACCTCTCAGTAGAGTTTCTTAAAGGAACATATGTAAGAGGCTGTTGTAACCTTGGGCATCTTAACCAGTGGCTGCACCACTTGAGGAAACGTCTTTTCCTCTCTCAAAATCATTAACTGCCTATACATGCTCAGGGCGTGTTGTGGCCTCCCACGTCCTTCCCCTTAGCAACTCTTAGTTGCCTATGAATCTTCAGGAAGAAGTGTGGATTCTCTCTCCATGATAGAACACTGATGTGCTCAACCTTGTGAATGTCCTTATACTTGCTGTGAGTTTAACAGTGTCACAACCACATTCTGCCTGGAAGACAATATTGTAAAATATTCAACCTGTCCTCTGCTCTATTCCTTTTTCTCTTTCTTTAATTTAAAGATTTATGTATTTATTTATTTTATGTATATGAGTGTTCTGTCTGCATGTACCCCTGCATGCCAGAAGAGGGTGTCAGATTCAATTATCGATGGTTGTGAACCACCATGCGGTTGCTGGGTATTGAACACAGGACCTCTGGAAGAGGAGCCAGTGCTCTTCCCCACCGAGCCATCTCTCCAGCCTCTTTCATCTACTTCTTAAAAGTGTTTTCAGCTGTCACCAGTAATGGTTCTTTCACATTGAAATTCCTCTGGAGTTAATTTTGGGATTCACCATCTTCATAGTAATAATTCATTCATAATTTTAATCTGAAATATGTTTCAATATTTTTCCTCTCATGTATACAATATTCTGTATGTCTTCTGGTAAACATACCAACACTTGGAAACAAAACAATGTAGTAAAGTATAAGATTTGGAGCCAGGCCAGGCAGTGGTTGCACATGCCTTTAATCCTAGCACTTCAGAGTCAGAGGCAGGTGGATCTTGTGAGTTAGATACCAGCCTGTTATACAGAGTGAGTTCCAGGACAGCCAAGGGTACACAGAGAATCCCTGGTTCAAAAAACCAAAAATAAATAAATAAGCTTTTTTTGGTGCATTAAAATTCCAGCTTTAATCTTAACCCTTACTAGCTGGCTGACTGACTTCTATAGATATGGTTTAATCATGCATGAGATGGGAAAATATAAAAGGATATATTTTAGATGAAAAGTGGTGGATCTTTTATTGTTTTGGTTATCATTATTAGATTTAAATAACTTGATATTATTTTCATTGTTTTAAGTAACTGTAACTCAAATAATGAAAAACATAATCATAGACCTCCAGAAGTCACTCGATGTACCCTAGAGAAGTTGCTAAATTATAAAAACAAAAAGAAGTTACAGCAAGTAAATTTCTTCAGAATAACATTTATTTGGATTACTTTAATGGTATAGGGTTTTCTTTTGAACCTTATAACGTTTTATTTACAGGGAGGGATTAAACTTGTCTTCTATAATTTGGAAGCACCATCCATAAGAAAATGAACTCAGTAATACAGGTATTATCACTAGCAATAAATTGAAAGGTGTTCCAGAATTACCTGTGGAGGAATGCCTTGAGTGGATGTAGCAGTTGTCAATAAAGTGCTGTTTAGCCAATCAGCTGGGCAGAAAGACAGGCAGTGGAAGGCGGAGCTTCTGAGAGGGGGTTGGAATAGCTGGTAGCTGGACAGTTGACAGTTGGGAAAGAAGCCACCTCAGAAGTCATCATATTGGCAAGTTATTGATGTATATATGTAGGTTTTGAGGCTATAAGCTTAAACTAGTTCAGATTCTGCCAGCATAGTGGTTGCAGCTTTAAAATACACTATAATCTCACTATGTCTGTTATTTGTGTCCTAGGCCATATGAATAAGTTATTTGCAACAATTACCTCATGAAAAAGGACTAATTGATCCATGGTTGTCATCTAAACCAAAGAAAAAACACTGAACAAAATAATTCAAAGAGAAGAATGAAACAATTTCCTAACCTCTGCACCCACTGGGGAACTCACTGAATGATGTGCTTTGCCCATGACTTGTAGGAAGATGAAGGAATAAACAGCAAATGACTGGAGGATGCGCAGCTCCGGCAGACGGTGAGACATCAGCTGGGTTCCCATGCTGGGGGACTTCCCACAGTGGCACGAGGTCTGGTGATTTTCTAGCAGGATATACAGGACTCAGCACACAGTTACACCTGGGTCAGATTTATTACAGAGGAATAGATGGTGGGTTCGTCCGAGGAAAGGAGAACCAAGCCTACATGGACTCCTTCAGAGTCTCATGGGACATGTGTAATTTAACATAGGTGCCCAGCGGTCATTGGAAATCTGTGACATTGGTGTCCTGTGCCTAGTGGGTCCCAGACTCACAGAGAAGCAGGAGTTCTGCATAAGCCACATGGTTTGTGCGCACATCTTAGTGTGTGCACCACTTTATCAGTGAATGGCTGGAACCTTCCTGAAGCCCAGTTTTTCAGGTGTCAGGCTAAGGCCAACTTTGTAACATCAGGATGTTGGGGGAAAGTGTGCTTAATGCTTTGGGTATTCATGAGCAGAATGTGTAGAGCCCTAGAGTATCCCTCCGTTGCCAGGAAACAGGGTCAAGTCTTTGGCATCTTCCTCTTGGTCAATGATAAGCAAGGGGTAGAAGTTTGTTCATGGTACCGTCAGTAATAAGTCTGACTGCTAACAAGTCATGGCAGATGGATTTATGTTTAGATATTATAAAATATGATTTCAAGCTGTGGATTTGTTTCATCTGCATTGTACTTTTCCCATAGGTTTCTATGGTGGAAGCAACTATAGATTAACAGTGAAAGTGGAGACAAATCACATGTAAGTATTTTAAGCCTAATACAGAGGAAATAGGATTGAGAGGCTTATGACTGACTTTTTGAGTCTGTGTGTGCATTGAGAATGAGTTTCTAATCGAGAAAATATTCACTTAGGAAAGTGTAATGTGCTCTTTTGTCTCTAGACTGTCAACTCTTATCTCAGCATCGAAATAAGGCATGTCTGTATCCTGAGTTTATGTGTGTTTAGGAGAAAAATATTTTACTTACATGGATGGAAAAAGCTACGGTAAGACCTATAAAATATGCCAATAAAATATTGTCTATACAGGAAAAAATCAAATGTGAAGAACAGCAAATAAAACCTCACACCTTCCTACTTAGTAGGGCAGTTCGTTCACATTGCAGTAGGGTTTGAGTCAAGTATAACAAGACCCAAACAAATGTTCCTCCGTTATCATCAGTAAGCTGAGAATTGCA
This sequence comes from Acomys minous, assembly GCF_964271855.1. NCBI lineage: Eukaryota > Metazoa > Chordata > Mammalia > Rodentia > Muridae > Acomys > Acomys minous. The sequence continues at coordinate 9,409,787 of NC_140490.1, forward strand.
GTGGGAAGGCCATTTCATGTTAAAAAGTTACACAATCTACACAGTATCCTAAGACATGAGGACACACTTGTTAGCTCTTGAGGGCTTCCATACTATTTACAAGGGGAAAAGGAACATTGAGTTGGCATGCCTGTAAATAAAATATATTTTGTTTATACAGTAAAAGAGTACACATTATAAAGTGAGCAAGCAGTTATCTAAAAACAGATTTATAAAGTGATTTCACTTTTAACTTATACAACACAGTATTTTTGCATGTAAAAATAATTGTTTTTAGCAAAAAAGTGTTTGTTTTTAGCTATATTGCAGATGTTATAAACTGAAGGAGCATTCTCATCACCTTCTGAAGAGTATTATGTTTAGTCTTTCCTCAGAAATACATTTACTTTAGAAAGATTTGTTTTATTTTCAGGAGGTATACACGTTTCCTTGTCAGTACATGCAGTTGCCCATGAAGGCCAGGAGAGGGCAGGCATCTCTAGAGCTGGAGTTACAGGCAGTTGTTAGCCTCCTGATGCAGATTCTGGTAATGGAACTCAGGTCTTCTAAAAGAGCAGCAAGTACTCAATTGCTGAGCCCTCTCTCCAGCTCGTGGCTGCGCACTTAAAATGGAGGAAAGTCAATAATTCATGGTATAATGGAACAAACAACTCAGTGTTAAACGTTTGTTATGAGAGTGATCCTTGGAGTTTAAAGGGAGAATCTGGCTTTTGTGGGTGGCTGCGAAGCAGGACAGTCAGCCACAAGGTCATTGGGCATGCTTCAGGAGAACAAGGTGGCGGGGGGGGGGGGGGGGCTGCTTGCCCAGCTGGAAGTGCCATATGCCACCGCTGTACTGAATGCGCATCTTTGCGCCCAACCATGTCGTGGCCAAGTCCTGCGTTCTGGTACTTAGCGTCTTAGCTGAAGAAGATGAAGTCGTAGACCAGGGAGATAGTGGACTGCGGGCGGGCAGGTGTTTGAGAACTTTGGCCTCTGGCTTCCCTAGTAGTCCTGCAGCAGCACACACAGCATGTACTGAGAGTGCCGAGACCTAACTTCTGCTGCTCGCACTTTCCATCCAGATCCTGAAGGTGGAAGAGCTTGCAGCTGGCAAGTGCCCCCAGCCAGCTGTCAAGCAGGTCTCTGACTCCAAGATGAAGTTCCTGCTGCCCCACTGTGTGTTGTGGCGCCAGCACAAGCCGTGCTTCACCACCAAGAGGCCTGACACCTTCTTCTAGATCCAGAGACCCACTGAGTAAAACACTAGAGAGGCACAAACAAACAAAAACAATAAAAAACAAACAAGCAAACAAAAAACAGAGAGTCTTCCAGAAAGGCGTGCTAAAGAGCACCTTGCCTTGACACATGCTGTCCAAGAGTTGCTTCCCAGCAGGACCCTAAACAGGAGTTTTTGAATCATTTGTAGGAATTCAAACCTCTACCTTTTTTCTAGACAGTTCTTTGTTTTATTCTGTGTCCACCTCAGGCCTTGGCAGTGTCCTTGCACAGCAGGCGCTCAGCTCCTTCCACAGCTGCTGCTTTGCCTTTAGCTCTGCGCTTGGTGCAGGGGGAGGCACAGGATGCGCCTCCTGTCCTCCTGGGTACAGCCCCAGCCTTGCACTTCTTGGATTTCCTGAGGTTTTCTATCTGGGTCCGGTTGACACAGGAGGTGCATTTACTGACATCTCAGCTCTTGGAGGGCTTGGTGAGGGCCTTAGTCACGTTATCAGTGGTCAGCCTGGCCTCCACCATTACATCCCCCAGCTGGTTCAGCAGCTCCTCCTGGCCCTGAAGGTCCAGAGCCTTCGTGTTACTGCTCACCTCCATGGCTGCCTAGTTCCAGGGCAAGACCCAGCCTAAACTTTGATGGCATGGGGCTTTGCTTTTTAACACCCGTGCCCTTAGGAACAAGCCCTGTGCCTCAATCACCTCCTGGGAAGGTGTGATGAAGCCCTGGGAACTACTCACTCTAAGGGCTCGGAGCAGGAGCAGAGCGAGCTCCACTGGCTTCCCAGGGAGGTGTCTGCATCCATTAAACTGGCTCGCTCCTTTGTAGCGAGGATGCCGGGTGCGGTGCTTCTCTCACCCTGAGGAGAGTCATGGGCACTCAAAGTGCCTGACATAATAATGTAATTAGATTTTCAGGTGGGTCCTGCTGGGTCCTACTGAATTCAGGCAGGGAAGTCAGCTTCTGTGGAACCTGGACAACGCACATATTCTCTGAGGTCCCCAAATGTTCCTGAGTGATTTATGGTATGTTGTGAGAGAACTTAGTAAGGTATTTAGTGTTCTCTCTCTCTCTCTCTCCCTCTCTCTCTCTCTCTCTCTCTCTCTCTCTCTCTGTGTGTGTGTGTGTGTGTGTGGTGTGTGTGTGTGTGTGTGTGGGTGTGTGTGTGGGTGTGGGTGTGGGTGGGTGTGGGTGTGGGTGTGTGTTTTGTGGGGTAGATGTTCCAGTAAGTGGTACAGGCCAAGATGGACTCCATGACCCTGCATCCATGACACAATTGCCAATGTAGTTTAGTATCACTATGTTATTTGGTTTTGAATCAGGGTCTTACCATATTGCTCAGATAGACTCAAATTCCTGGACTAAAGTAATCCCTTGGCCACAGCCTCTTTCCTAGTCTAGGGAGCCTCTCAAGAAACAGGAGGTCAAAGAATTTCTGTCCTCAAATCCTGTTGGGTGTTAGAGCCATGAAAGCCTAAGGGTTCCCCACCTGGATTTCAGGTACCCACACTCAAAAACCTCAGGCCTGACCTTCAGAAGCCCTTAGGCCTGACAGACACCGAATCCTGATAGCTCACTACCAGGCTCAAAATATGCCCCATCACACAACACTGCTTGCTTCCTGGAATCCTTATCTGGAGCCTATAGAAGCCAGGCCAGAAGTTACAGTGCACTCCCATCTCTGGCCTTGAGGCCCTGTGCTTAACCGATGGCCAAGGCCGGAACCTGGACTACACCTGGATGCCTTGAGCCTTACTGGAACTGGCCTCCCTGCAACACTTGCCCTCCCTAGTTAGCCAGCCCCACAGCGGAACAAACATTTGACCTTATCATCCTAACCCCCCAATGCTTCAGCCACTGGACAACAGGACACCCTGTGTCCACACAACCTACTTAGTCTATGCCTCCCATGTTGTTCGTGTGACGCTGCCACATAGGAGGGTATCAACAAACACCCCATCAAGAGCCCCTGCCTAATATCATGGCTCTGCAGGAAGTTACCAAACTTCCAGAGTAGGAGTGACCACTGTTTGACAGTCTCCACCAAAAGAAAGCGACTGGTTGTCACTCAGATCTCACTAAGCTAACTAGTCCCCAGCCAAGGCAGCAAGTGTACTGCTACCTCAGCGGCCATCCTTCCCCTGTGTGATCACACTCTACCCAGGAAGAGGCTGGCAGAAGTTTCACTCCTCTTCCTCCCCTCCTTTGAGTTTGGTGAAAAGGGGTCAAGTTATCAGATCTTATTACCGTGTCTTCTCGTGCTCTGGTCTCATCACCCTCATTCTCCTAACCGCATGTTCACCCCATGTGAAGCCCGATTGTACTTCTGGCAGTATTCTGCCGTTCACAGCAATTTACAATCTGTTTTACCTTTCTCGGCCAGCCTAACAGGTCAAGCGCTCACACCTGCTATTAATCTAACTGGTGAGGGATTTGTAATTAGATTGTGGATATCCCAATCATCGTAGGACACCCTTCTTCTAAATGGTCTTCACCTGCTTGTTCCTTACATTGTCCATGTACTGCTTGCGAGCCAACATGGTGAAATGACTCAGCATCTCTGCTAGGACTTCAGTTGTATGTGTCATTCTTGCATCTGGGCACCTTATATGCAGCAAGGATTTCTAGACGAAAAGACTGAGCAAAGCGTTCTATTGCAGATCTGAAAAGGCTATGAGTGCTTATTTTTTATGAATATTTTATTTATTATAATTTATTCACATTACATCCCTATTTTTCCACTCCTTCTCATCTTCCCATTCCCACCCTCCCTCCTCCTGCCTATTCCCCTCCCCTAGACCTCTGATGGGAGCCCCTCCTACCCCAACTGTCTGCTGACAGCCTATTAGGTCTCAGCAGGACAGCCTGCATTACCTTCCTCTGTGTGCCCACTAGGCCATCTTGCCAATGGGCAATGACCAAATCATGGGCACCAGAGTACATGTCAGAGGTTCAGTAGTAAGGCCCTCTCCCCACATGTGGAGAGTTGGTATCCCACAGTTTCTTTATCCATTCTTCAATTGAGGGACATCTAGGTTGTTTCCAGGTTCTGGCTATTACAAATACGTCTGTTATGAACACAGTTGAGCAAATGTCCTTGTTGTATGGTGGAGCATTTTTCATGTATATACCCAGGAGTGGAATAGCTGGGTCTTGAGGTAGCACTATTCCCAATTTTCTGAGAAAGTGCTAGACTAATTTCCAAAGTGGTTGTACAAGTTTGCACTCCCACCAGCAATGGAGAAGTGCCTCCATTCTCCACATCCTCGCCAGCATGTGCTGTTACTCGAGTTTTTGTTCTTTGCCATTCTGATGGGTGTAAGAGGAATCTTTGAGTCATTTTGATTTGCATTTCCCTGATGACTAGGGACGTTGAGCATTTCTTTCTTTCTTTCTTTTTTTTTTATTAATGTCTTAACCATTCAGTATTTCTCTGTTGAGAACTCTCTGTTTAGCTCTGTACCCCATTTTAAAATTGGATTCTATGGTTTGGTGGTGTTTAAGTTCTTTTTTTTTTTTTTTTTTTGGTGGTGTTTAAGTTCTTAAGTTATTTATATATTTTAGATATTAGCCCCTTGTCAGTTGGTGAAGGTGAAGATCTTTTCCCAATCTGTAGGCTGTTGTTTTCTTTTGTTGGCAGTGTCCTTTGTCTTACCGAAGCTTTTCAGTTTCATGAGGTCACATTTATTAATTGTTGATCTTAGAGCCCAGGTTGTTGTTCTGTTCAGGAAATTGTCTCCTGTGCCAATGATGTTAGGGCCCTTTCCCACTTTTTCCTCTTAACAGATTTAGTGTGTCTGGTTTTATGTTGAGGTCTTTAATCCACTTGGACTTCAGTTTTGTGTGGTTTGATAAATAAGGGTCTATTTGCATTTTTCTACTATCAGGAGGCATCCAGTTAGGCCAGCACCATTTGTTGAAGGTGCTATCCTTTTTACATTGTATGCTTTTGGCTTCTTTGTCAAAAATCAAACATCCATATGCATGTGGGACTTTTTCTGGGTCTTCAGTTTGATTCTATTGATTCTCCAGTCTGTTTCTATGTCAGTACCATGCAGTTTTTATTACTGTACAACAGAGCCAACAAATCTGGGCTGAGGAAACAAACAGAGACTCATGCACCAAGTCAAGACCTTGCATGGACAGGACCTAGAACACCTGCTTAGATGTGGTTGATAGGTAACACAGTCTCCATGTAAGCCCCATAATATGGGGAGTAGGGGCTGCCTCTGACATGGACCCTATTGCTCACTCAATAATCACTTTCCTCTTGAGGGGCAATCATGTGAGGCTGCAGAGGAAGAAGAGGCAGGCAGTCCTGATGAGACTTGATAGGCTGGGGTCATGTGGTTGGAGAAGAGCGCTCCCCCTTTCTGAAGACTAGGTGAAGGGGGGAGGGGAAGAGAGGGGGGGGAGTGTGGGACCAGGAGTAGATGAGAGAGGGGCTAAAAAATGGATATAAAGTGAATAAATTAAAAGTAAACAAACTAAATATATTTTTAAAAGTTAGAAACTTGCTGGGCAATGGTGGTGCATGCCTTTAATCCCAGCACTCTGGAGGCAGAGGCAGGTGGATCCCTGTGAGTTCGAGGCCAGCCTGGTCTACAAAGAGAATCCAGGACAGCCAAGACTACACAGAGAAACCTTGTCTCGAAAAACAAAACAAAAAGTTAGAAGCTTACAGAGGATCTTAGGAATCCATGGTGAAGCTCTCTCTGTGTCAGACCCATTGATGTTAACGAATTATTCTGCTGCCATACTTTTTCTATCATTCAATTGAAGTTTGGAAAAAGTACTTGTGTAGCTTCAGTGGTATGATGAAAATTATAAAATCTGAAAAGTTGCTAGAGACTATTAGGGACAGTTTGCAGCATCATACATGTTCACCATCCACTAGTCTAGGTAACATAATGAAACATAATCATTATCCCCATAATTATTATCATATAATTATTGTACATAATAATTGATTAATTATTATCATAATTATCTCAAGTAAGGAAAAAGTCCTTGTTATATGTTAGATGTGAAATGTTGAGAATCAGCTCATGTGTTTGACAACTAGGTTCCCAGCAGAAGTTGCCCTTTTCAGAAGTTGCAGAACCCTCAGGAGGTGTGGCCTTGTTATAGAAACAGGGTCAATGAGGCAATAAATGGTGTTGTGTGACCTTACCTGGGGAAACACAAGCAAATGTCTACTAACTATAGACAGAGAACCAATAACAGACCAAAGTAATAATTCTACCAAAGTCCATAATCATAAACCAATGTGTTACAATAATATGGCACTACTTTCAAGACCATGAATGGCTCATAAGCAACTGCAATACTGAAATGGCCTTGCATCCTAAGTGATAACTCATAAAGCTGCAAAAATAGAGCTCTCTACAGCGCCTGCATAAAGCTGCCTATGTAGAACCTTTGTCTTCCAGCAGTTGATTCTTAATAACCTTGGGGATGGTGTCTTGTGAATCTTTTTAGCTTCAGGAACTTCCTGAGATTTAGGAATTATTTCTTCAGTTTGATGAGAATTCCACTTCCGTCCTGGAGGAAATATTTCAATTCTGGCTTTAAAAAAAAGCTATACAACATCTTACCCCTTTCTTCCTCTTACACTCTTCCCATTCCCTCTTCCGCAATGTTCCCTGAGCCTCCAAGAGGGTGATATAGATGTGTGCTTCTGACTAAGTACTGGGCCACTAATCCCATGATAATAGTCACTCACTCTCAAGACTTCATCAGTTGCTATGAGTGCCTGTCACACACCATCACTTCTGAAAACCCACCAGTATCCCCCCAGCTCTCTCACATTTACAGGCACAAGCTGGTGTACAAGGTTTTTATGAAGATTCTCAGGTAATGTGTGTGTACTGATGGAACATAGTGATCCCAAGAATTTTATAGCTGTGAGTAGCCCTGACATCTTGTGTGGATCGAACTCTCTTTGTTGTTTTTAGTACACCTACCGCCTTTTAGATGAGAATTTAAACCTGTAAGACATTCCCAGGGTGGACTTAGGGCCATCTCTGGGTGTGGTGGATATGAGAGACACACATGTCCCATGTTGTCCATGTCGAAAACAAGGGACAACTTTACAGAGTTGATCCTCTCCTTCTGCCTTTTTGTGGAATTGAGGGATTGATGTAAAGATTGCCAGACTTCATGGTAAACACTTTTGCCCTCTGAGACAAATCACAAGTCCCAGAGTGCCAATATTCTTGACCAGTGTGTATGGATTACTCTCCAGAACTAGGACGTTTGCTCCAAAGCTTCAGTTGTTCTCAGGCCATCTCTGAACTCATACAGTTACTCTACTCCTCAAGGAAGCATGCATTCCACAGCACACCTCATACTTGGAATCTCTCTAGGTGCGAGCTCCCTTCAGGAGACTCTCTGTCACATGTCTCACTATCCATCAAAAGGCTTACACAACTTCCAACACAAAGGCTCTATCACATACTGTGGCGCCCGTGCCACCGAGGTACCGAGTCGAGGGCGAGGGACTGTGGATACAAACACACACACACACACACACACACACACACACACACACACACTAACACATCGGGTCCTTCATGCTAAGAGAGCAGCAGCCACAGCAGCGGTTTATTATTCTTCCCGTTTCCAGAGTTCGCAAGAGCCTTCTTATAGGCAGCAAAACAGGAATCCTCCTCCCAGGTGAAATCCCTCAAAAGGTGATTGCACACAGGAGGACAAGTCTCGAGGAAGGGAAGGGCGTGTTCTCAGACCAGTAAACATGACTAGCTAACCAAGATAAACACAGACATGGAAGCTGCTAGAAACAGGACATGAAACAGCAAGACAGGCAGGCAGCCCAGTCGGGTCTGGTTCCTACACATACTACATGAAAACGAGAGGTCCTACCAGAATTCCCTCTGAGGGTGCTCCATCCTCAGACTGTTCAGCCTTAGCTGCATGCCTTATAAGACAGGACCACACAATCACTTCTCTCATTGATCTATGCTCCTGTCAGGTCCCTCTTGGCTGCTGTGATGAGCAAACCCTCGAAAAGCATCATCACTGTCATCATGCTGCTTCCTTGGCCAAGGTGAAATTGGAGAGGTGCAGTTGCCCTGGTCCCTCATCAAAGATGTAGGTGGCAGACTGTTGGAACACAGCCAAAAGAATGACCCAAGGTGAGCAAGGCCTTTGGGAAATGCTAGAGAGCCTCCATGAAAAAAAGCAGAGGACCGTTTACTTCAAGTGCATTTTATTCCTCAGATTGTTCTTGGACGTGATTTCATGCCTCCCGTGTTGAACGTTTACATTCAATATACGAGACTTGATTCTTATTGTTTGATGACAAAACACGGCTGTAGACCCCAACAGGGTGAAAGGATGTGCTGAGTGTTGTTCTCAGTGCACCCTGGATCTGGATATGGCTTCTGCCTCGTGTTGCAGGATTTCCTGGGTATAAACTATAGGATGTGCCAGGCAGTTGTGTTATATTGCTCTGCCCTGAGACAGTTCTGAGGAAGAGCTGCTCCATTCATATTTAGTGCATGCGTACTGGCACTTATTTCCATGTTTCTCTGACCATGTTTTTCTGAACTCAACCAACCTTCCTAAGATCACTGCTCTCTTTGTTATGTTCCTGGATGAGCGTACACTGAACCTGAAGCAATGTTGTTTTCATCATTGGATTGGAGTCTGTTCCCCTCTTTCAGGTCCTCACATCTCAGGTCTCACAGACACAGACCTGCTGAATAGTCGACAAGTGCTGCCCAAATCCAGGACTGGAATGACAAGCTGTGAGGAGCCCTGCAGATGGAGGTAAGCAGGGATTAACGTGGGGCTAACAGTAGGAATACCTATGCCATATATTGAACTGATATGTCATTTTTAAAAAAAGAGTGGTGCTGCCAGGTCTAAAGCCCAGCTGTAATAATGTTGTGGCTTAATAATAGGATCTCAACCTTGGTTTCCTGGAAAGGACACTCTAGATCCAGAATATGGGATCAAGTTAAGGAAAACATAGTGAAAGTCCATTGACAAGGACAAAGTACTCAAGTACAATTCAGAGTGATTCGGGCATTGGTCCATATCATGATACAAACAATACATAGAGACAAGCCAAAGGATTTTAAAAGGGTGTGACAGACTCTTTACATGAGTATGAGGCAAATAATGATACCCAAGAAAAAAAATATATGAGCTAGAAAGGAGTGGAGCTAAATCGAAAGTAAAAACGATGACTCCAGTCAAGAATTAGCACTGCTGGCTGTCTTCTCCCTGCCTGAAATACTATATCCTCCTGTCCCTGAGGACTGTAGTGATGATGGGAAGGAATGGTGGGAAGGGAAGATGATGTGCTGCTGTTCCTAAGAGGAGTGCCCTTGTGTGCTGGGAGTGAGGGCACATGACAAAACTTACCAGATTCTGGAAAAAAAAAACAAAAAAAAAAACAAAGGACTTTCTCAACTGGACACGGGCCTGATGAACCACATCAAGATTTTCTTGCTCACATTTCAGAGGTGGTCAGTTTTCTTATAGTTGGTGGAAAGGTAAAACTATTTATTATTAAGCAACTGGCATATAAAAATGCTAATGAAGCATGCCAAGACTGCTGTTCACCCCTTTCAAAAGAAAAGACATATTAACAATTGCATCCACCTCTATGCTGACACTGGGCCCTCACATACTCAAGGGGTAACTCTGGGTATGGCCCTGCAAGGTTAAACAATGCCTCAACTATTGACAATCATTCAGCAAGGAAAAGGGAAATGATGCCAACTAGCCCAACTTTCTGTCAACAGTTTGTTGCTACTGCTAAAAAGCTAAAGAGCCAGAGACAGGGAAGGAGCAGAGGTTAGTTGGGCTCTGGCCACATCCCGAACTGTCCGAAATTCTCAGAAAGGCTGAGGGAGGGGTGGTGGTGGGGGCACCCCGGCAGCTTTTGTCTTGGAGCTCTCTCAGCCTGCTCCTCACCTGCCTGGGCCAGCTGGGAAGCAGATAGTGAGCCCAGCAGAGCTGACCTCGGTATGGGCTACAACCCATATTTCCTGCCATCTCAAGGAGGCCTGTGGGGCACCCAGGCAAATTTTAGCTTGGAGTTCTTTCAGCCTGATCCTTTCCTGCCTGGCTTAACTGGGACACAGACAGTGAACCCAGCAGAGGTGAGCTGGGTACAGGCCCAACCACCACTGTCTGCCATCCTCCTGTTTGGTGCCCTAGGAAGCAGTGTTCAGCTTCAAACTCTCTTTGCCTGCTCCTGACCTACCTGGCCCTCCTGGGACATGGAGGGTGACTCCAGCAGAGGGGCCATCAGGCCTACTAAGATCAGAGACAACCAGATGGCTAGAGACCAGTGGAAGGACAGAAGCAGCAAAACTCAAGGCTATAGGACACCACCAGAACCAGCACTCCTACCAAAGCAAGCCCTGCAGCTACTATCACACCAGAGGTGCATGAAAAAATTTAAATCTAAAGTTATGAAACTTATAGATGACTTAAATGAGGAAAAAAATCCCTCAAAGAAACACAGGAAATACATGAAAACAGATGAAGGAATTGAATAAATCCTTAAAGAATTGTAGTAAAAATACTTGATGGAAGACAGAAATGAACAAAACTATTCAAGACCTAAAAATGGAATTAGAAGCAACAAAGGAAACACAATTGGAGGCAATCCTGGATTGAAGAACCTAGGGAACAGAACAGGAACTACAGACATAAGCAGCACCAACAGAATACAAGAGATGGAAGAGAGAACCGCGAGCATTTATGATATGGTGGCAGTAATTGATATGTCAGTTGAAGAAAATGTTAAAACCAAAAAGTTTCTGACACAAAAAATTCAAGAAAGTTGGGACATTCTAAAAAGACCAAACCTAAGAATAATAGGAATAGAAGGAGAGGACTCTAAGCTCCATAGCCTAGAAAATATTATTAGAACAATCATAGAAGAAAACTCCCCCAACATAACGAAATGGATACCTATAAACATATAAGAAGACTATAGATTTCCAAATATATTGTACTAGAAAAAGAAAATCCTCCTGCCACATCATAATCAAAAGACCAAATGTACAGAACAAATAAAGAATAGTATAAGCTGCAAGAGAATAAGGCTAAGTCACAAATAAAGGCAAACCTATCAGAATTACACCAGACTTCTCCACAGAGACTGTGAAAGCTCATTGATCGGGAGGATTAACATAGTAAAAATGACCATCTTAACAAAAGCAAACTATGGATTCAATGCAATTCCAATCAAAATACCAAAACAATTCTTTGAAGACCTTGAAAGAACAATTCTCAACTTCATATGGAAAAAATAGCATTAATAGTAAAGACAATCATGTACAATAAAAGATCTTCTGGAGGTATCTCCATCTGTGATCTCAAACTGGACTATAGAGCAACAGTAGTAAATACTGCATGGCAGTGGCATAGAAACAGGCTGGTGGATCAGTGAAATCAAACTGAGGACTCAGAAATAAACCCACACAGCTACAGATACTTGATCTTCAAAAAAAGAAGCCAAATCCATACAATGGAAAAAAATAGCATCTTCAACAAATGGTGCTGGTCTAACTAAATGGCTACATATAGAAAAATGCAAATAGATCCACATCTATCACCCTGCACAAAGTCCAAGTGAATTAAAGATTTAAACATAAAGAAAGACACACTAGTAAATCCGCTAGAAGAAAGAGTGAGGAAGAGCCTTGAACTCACTGGCACAGGAGACAACTTCCTGAGCAGAACACCAACAGCCCAGGCTCTAAGATCAACAATTAATAAATGGGACTTGATGAAACTGAAACGCTTCAGCAAGACAAAGGACACTGTCAATAGAATAATGTTTGTGTGTGTGTGTGTGTGTGTGTGTGTGTGTGTGTACAAATGTGTGCCCTTGCAGGACAGAAAAGATAATTGGATCTTCTGAAGCTAGAGGAAAGGCCATAGGAATCAGCAAACATAGGTGCTTCCTGTGGGATCAATTTCTGGTCCTTCACAAACACGACAGGTACCCCTGGCTACTGAGCCACCCCTCCAGCTTTCCACATTATCATTCTCACCAGAACTCCAGGGTCCCAGAAGACAGTGGGTTGACCTGATGGAAATGACTAGGACCTGAGAGTCTAGAATCCCACAAAGAGCAGAAGCTTTCTTTCCATAGACGTGGGAGACAGGGCTGTGTTCTAGTTATGGTTTCTATTGCTCTGATGAAACAGCAGGTCCAAAAAAGTGAGCTAGGTAGGAAAGAATTTCCTTGACACACACTTCCACATCACTGTTCATCCTCGAAGGAAGTCAGAAGAGAAACTCAAACAGGGCAGGAATCTGGGGCGGGAGCTGATGAACAGAACATGGAGGGGTGCTGCCTACTGGCGTGTTCACCTACTTTCTAGTACCGCCCACAATGGCCTGGGCCCTCCTCCCTAAATAATTTAGAAGATGACTTGCAGCCACATCTTCCGGAGCCATTTTCTCAACTGATGTTCCCTCCTTACAGTTAATTCTAGCTTGTGTGAAGCTAACATAAACTAGAGAGGCCCAGACCATTTTACCAGTCCCAATATCTCCAATTTATGCAAGGAAATGCCTTAGATTGGGGAATAAACAACAGAAATTGATTCCTTGTACCTGAGTGGTTGGAAAGTCAAGGTCAAGATGTGTGCAGAGTCAACAATTGGAGGGCTCTTTCTCACTCTGACATGGCATTTTGCTGTACATCCTCCCAAGGGAAGCAGAAAGTGACATCTTTAATGTCTCTTCCTGAAGAAATGCATTGCATCACGTCAGGGATCCTCTTGCTCCCCATCCACCTGAGGCTGCACTTGTTCATGCTGTTGCATCAGGCACACACACTAAACAACATTCTTCCTGAGCTATAGCTGTTACCATTGGATGGGCCTGCACGCAGAAAACTGGACACATTCAGCTGCAGGACACTAAGTCAGGAGACTAGAAAACCAGCGGCTTCAGTAAGGTGATTCCACGGCAGTTATAACATTGTCATGCTGAGAACAGGGAGCCTAGAGGGCTGGAATACAACGTATACCAGGGTAGAATTAATAGGACAGTTTGAATAATAGGTACCATAGACAGACAATTGGTGGACAATTAATCAGAATATCTTTGGTTAGATCAGAAGACCCTTTGAACTTAAAAGAAGTTGTGTGTCTCTATCTTGAGTTATTTATATGGGGTCATATTTAAGTAGAATTCACTGTGTTGAGGTAGTAAATTTTACATAATTTTCCTTCCTGAGACAACTATGTGTATTGAAATAGCCAGTGCTGTGAGGAGTTAAACTGCAATTGTTTCTATAAAACAATATCAGTATCACCCTCTAGCCATTGTGTCAGACTTTTCATGCTAGAAAATAGGGAATATGTTTGTTGGCCTTTTTGTCATACTACAAGTAATTAAACATTTTTTTTAGGCATGTTCTCACTAGGTAGTCATTGATAGCCTTCTGCTACTTGGTTATACAATTCAAGTCCATCTACGTAGGGGTGACACTGTGCACATTTGGCTGGACCTTCCCACACTGTTTTCCATGAGGCCAAATATCAAGTGAAGATTTATACTCCCCCTCATACAGTCTGGTCTCTAGGACCCAAGGGGCTCCCTTGCACACCGCCCCAAGACCAAGCCCAGTGACCAGAGTCTCATCACCTGCTGACTTTAGGCAAGACCTAGAGCTGAGAATCCCCAAACTTGCTGGACTCAGGGCAGTCTCTGGACCCAGAGTTTCCCAGCATGCTGCTAGTAGGGCAGGCCTAGGATACAGGAAGACACTAAGGAATTCCAGACCATAGGACAGACCCAACCCCTAGAAGCTGAGCAAATTCCACACACACACAGCTGCTTAGTATCCTAAAGGTTGAACACGTACTGGACCTCAGGGAAGGTCCTTAGTGCTCTGCTCACACACTCCCCTGCCGAGTAGGACCAATACCTATGGGGTGGAGGCCACACACTGTCCACAGAATAGGTCAAGTAGATTCCAGGACCAGCTCCTGACCACTTAGCAATAAGCTCAGTAGCCAGGTGGCCATACAAACATTGACCTCTGAGAGGGCAGTGTCCACATGACCCAGGCCATCTACATTATGAGGCACTGCTGATACCCAGGCAGCCACACACTGTTCCTCAAGGCAAGAGCAGCACCCAGCGTTGAAACTGTAGGCTTCCACAGGACAGGCCATCACCCAGGCGGGCATAGAAATGGCACCTTCCAGGAACAAATAATAGCTAGAAGCTACCACATTGTACCTCCATTTGGGGAAAGGATTCAGGTCCTGCCCACTTACTGACCTCTGGGAAGGCACAGTGCTGGGAACTGGATCTTAGGCTGTACCCAAGGCAGATTAGTGCCTATCTGACACTATTATATCTATGGCTGTTTTAGGCCAGTACCCAGGTGGCCCACACACTGCCCCCCCCCCCAAGTTAGGTCTAGTATGCTGTGTGCCAACTACATAAGGACATTACTTCAGGCCTCGGGTTGTGGGAGCCACACCAATAATTCACTCACGACATGCAGACGTAGTAGTATCCTGGGAGCCCTAACTACTTCCCTCTAGGGAAGGTTCAGTACCCTGGGGCCATTGTCACATGCAGCAGGAACACAGGCCCTCTAGAGCACATAAAAGATCTGATGGGAGGGACAGTGCTCCTACTTCTGCCCAGGGCCCCTCTCCTGACCCTAGCAGGGACTGTTTGTCTGTTCAAATAAAGTTTCAGTTTGTTGTTGTATCAGATGGTGATACGACATTAGATGGCGGGCAGTCACCCACCTCTCTCTGCCTGCAGCTTTCAATTTTTCTGTCTAGACTTTATGTCTAAGACATACAATTAATTTGTCCATCCCATGGAAGGAATGCCATACTATCCCTTGATGAACACACTTCACCCAAGACCCCTAAAACACTGTCCCTTTAGGAATCAACATTCCATCTCACCAACCCCACACTGCACTCTCCTACCCAGAGTGCATTAAGTGGCCCCTGATTAAAAGCACCATCCCTTGCTTAGATCACTCTGGAGGATGTGCACAACAGAGGCCCTGCCTCCTGTTCCATAGGGGGCCACATGAACTGGGGGCGAGACAGACACTTCAAGAAAGTGCCTTGGAATCAAAGTCTTTGTTCATGGGAACATCTTTAAGTCATCAACTCTTTAATGTACGGAAGGCAACAGGTGTGCATAATCAAACACATAAGAAAGCAGAGAAAACCTCTAGTCACAGGGAGTGTTTATGAAGCATACAACACCGATGTTTAAGATAAGGGTTACCCTGGGTAACCCTAACCCTAACCCTAATCCTAACCCTAACCCTAACCCTAACCCTAACCCTAACCCTAACCCTAACCCTAACCCATGCCTAACCCATGAAATGCCTACGCAAGACACCCACATGTGTAGGAAGAGGAATTGTAGGCATTAGGCTTAAAAATGCAAGAGGTAAAAACCTGTCACCAGTACCAGTACCAGTACCAAGAGAGGGAGATTGTATAGAAGAGCCTAAAACTAGACGCTCAACTGATAGGAAGATGTTCGTCTAAGGATGGAAATGAGCCAGCTTGTAGCAGGAAGAAGTCACGACCGACTGTATACAAGGACGATGCTGGATCATTGTGAATTACTGAGCTTGTCACCACCTGCAGAAGTGATGACGAGATGATGTGTCATGAAATTGTGGCATTCGGTGGCTGAGGTACACAATAACATTTATTTTGGGAAAAAAATCTTTGCATTGCAGACACAGATATTTTGCAGATGTTCCTGCATGAGACACTCCTGGTAAAACGTGTGCAGGCTCAGCATGGTGCCCCCAGCTCTCTGTGCTCATCCTGGATGCTTCACACAGCCACCCAATGCAAAAAACAGAGGCCACTCCTCTTTCAAACGCTGATAGTGGTTCAGTTGTGCAGGTGTTGGTTGATGTCACTGCTGTGTGTGGTGCCAATATAAAGGGCCACCCACGTGACTGTCGGAGTTTGGTATGTCGGTATGTTGCAGAGGGCAGCCTTTCCTGAGTTTTCTCACTGGGAAAATGGTTTCCAAGGGGACAGTGACACTAGCAGTCTCTCCTTACCCTATGACACAGCAGTGGAGGTGGTGGCTGGACGGGATTTGAGAAGCACTGTGCTCTCATCACTTGAAAGCTGGCACGACAGAGAGGAATTGCCCTCCGAGAGGAAGTTCTCCAAGCTTCCTCAGTCAGTGTTTTCTTCAACAAGGTTTCAGGGTTAGGTGCTGTGTGTTCTGGGATCAGAACATGATTTTCATGTCTTCTTCTTGTCAGTCCATCCACTTGTGATTTGGTTCTGGCCTACTTCTCTGTCCACTCAGCAGGTACCATTTAAGTCAAGGAGACCTGTATCAAGGATCCAGTGTGTACTAGCCCTCCTGTAACTGGCCACCCCTTTCCTCATGGCCTCCACCAGAAAGTATTAGCTGTATGCCATTCCTAGGTCCCTGCAGGTGAGGCTGGCCTCAGGCTATGGTCCATGTTGAGTGACGTTCCTGGTGGTTTTCTGCAGTTTTTGCAGCATGGAGCTTTGGAAGTTTCACGGATTGGCAGAAGAAGCAGCTGACATTTCCCAGCCTGCAATAGGGATTGGCAGAAGAAGCAGCTGACATTTCCCAGCCTGCAATAGAGATTGGCAAAAGAAGCAGCTGACATTTCCCGGCCTGCAATATATATAACAATGAAGCAGCATCAGCAGCAGAGGCAGAAGAGTCAAGGGCATGTGCACGCCAGGCACCAGCTTTGTGGGAAAACTGATCAAATTAGCCAAATAGTTTGCATTACGGTAAGGTCAAGAGGGGGAGATATTAAGTTTTGCTTTAACCACATTTGAGGGTCTTTCTCCTTGCTAGGAATGTGGAAAAGCAACATGGGCAGCCCAGGGGAAACCCACAGGCTCACATCAGAGGATCTCTTCTGTTTTCCCATGAACATTTCCCTGCCTCCTGCACTACTTGTTACCAGCTCCTTCTCCAGATTCACCAGGCAAGCACTTCAGACCTCACCTTGGATCTTCTCAATAGAGAGCATCACCTTACATATGGCTGGGTGCCCTGGGGCAAAGTGGAGGACAAGGTCCATGCTGGCTTCTCATAGCTCCTAGGAAGCAGTAGAGTGGGTGGTTAATGTTTCATATGAGGGTGGAGACAAGAGAAAACTGATTTGGAGGGACATCTTGCCTTCTAGAAGGGTGACTCACACAAAATAGGAAACTACCTTGTTTGGAATGCAAATCCTCTCCATTTTGAGCAAACCTCACCAGCATCCAATGTGCAGAAGCACATTATCTCTGTGTGTGTATGTTTCCAACAAGAGGAAAGACTGATCAAATGACTCGCGTTTGACAGCGATGTGAACAGCCAGAGACTAGAGCTGGGGTGATCTGTGAAGAAAGGCCTAGGGATCTCTCTCAGTGTGGCTGAACAGTAGCTGGGATGCTATGGAGGCTGCACCGGAGCTGTGGGACCGAGCTGTCCCTTTCCACTCACTTCTGGACTTGAGATGGACCCTGGCTGCTGCTTCTAACCTGGTCAGCAATAATCTCTTGGGTAAATGCAGCAGGTCTTGTCCTGAGTTCCTCCCTATGCTTTCACTGACACGGGCTCCCCAATCACATGTACAGCTGAATACAGGTAGATGGGCTGGCCTTCTCACTATGCACGGAAGGTTCTCTTCAGTCTGGTGTCCTCAGATTCCATGGTAATCACTAGCACTCTGTGCAGCTCCTTCCCATGTGTTTTAGAGTCCTCTTCAGAGCGATGCACGGCACCAAGGCTACTGTGGCCCTGCTGCCCTGCGTGGAGCTCCCTACGGGGAGTAGGCAGACGGACCCTTAGCTTAGTTCTTATTCTTGGAATCTGCCCCCAGGCCTCAAGGTCACAGATGGTCTGAGAAGGTTGTGACACATGAAGGTCTCTGCTGTTCATATGGTCATTCAACATTGTTTTGCCCCTAATTTTACCCTGTAATGTGGAAAGATGCCTCCACTGCCACACAGGTATCCAGAATTCCTACTTGGCTTTCTCATCTCCTACACCTGTCTCCATCCTCAGCAAGCAGACCTACACTCTCTGGTATCAGCCTCCAGGGAGCACCGTGCCTGCAATGGCACTAGAAACAGACACTAGAGAGGGGGCCTCTTAGTAGAAATATGCAGGACTTACACTTGACTGTGCGGGTGCTAGGCCAGCCTGGGCTCTCGGGCTGCTTCTCCCCAAGTGCACCCCTGCTCCCCTCACCAGCCCTTCTCCAGCATCCTTGCCCAGCCTTGGGCCACTAACTTCTGCTGTCTACCTCCAGTTCAAATTTGGGAGGACTCCTCGTAGGGGGGGAAGACAGTACTGGAATCTCTCCATGTGATGATAGATAGATAGATAGATAGATAGATAGATAGATAGATGTTGCCAACCCCTCACTGTGCATGCTAAGAATATGTTAAGGGAAGAGAAAGGATCTAGAGTAATGTATCCTTTCCACCCTACCTACTTCTTTTAACCTGTGACTCTAAGATCCTCCTCATTGGCTGCCATGATTTTGATCTTTCTCAAGCCTTGTCTCTTTGTCACTGGCTGTTGCATAAGGCTTGGGGAATCCTCTTCTCCAGGCAGTTCCAACCCTTCTGTCTCTGTGGGACTCTGAGGACACCCAGGCACTGCCCTCAGAGGTCCTCCTGAGAGTCTGTTTCCCTAGAGGGTGAGTTCCTCTCCTGTAAGAATCTAGTGCCATTGTTCTCTCCCTGGGTCTCATCGCTGGGAAACTGGTTCCTGGATGTGCACTCCCAGGAGGATGAGCTTATACCTGTGCTATAGACTCTGACTTCTTGGCGCTAACATCTTTCTGTGTTTTCAAAACATGAAGTTTGTGAGGATGTGACTACTTAGTATGTTGTTCCTTTCTTGGTTTTGTTGTTGTTGTTGGTGGGATGATGATGATGATGATGATGCTGAATCCTTGCAATTGATGCTGCTTAGAATCTCTCTTAATATCTTTCTCTGGTGTGAAGCATATGTTCATGCTATAATCTCTCTTAATATCTTTCTCTGGTGTGAAGCATATGTTCATGCTATGGGGAGGTATTTTCTGTGAGGCTCACCTTCCGGGAAGAGAGGGTGGGAGGCAAACGGTGCCTCCCTGTATAGCCTTTCCTCTCATCCTTAGCCAGCTCAGGGAGAGTGGGCAAAGTGAAGATGGGAAAGGTGGGGGCACTGTTTCTCCTTCTTACAGGCAGAGGTGGGTGAGAGCTTTGGTGAGGTCCATTAGAGCACCCTGCCCTCCATTGTGGTGAAATTGGTGCTGCTTTGCAAACTTCTGCCTTAGAATTAAGTACGTTGTTCTGGCATGGCTATATTTTTGTATGAATATCTTAAAGGATCTTTGAGCTCTTGCATTTTGTAACCCTTTGAAAACATTACAAAAGCAAGGTTGAAATCTGGTTCTCTACACATTTCTTCTGAGATGATCAATGTGTATTCATTGCAGCCCAGCCCCAGGTATGTCATGACTTCCTCAATGGAAGGCCTCATTGTTGGTTTCACTCTCATTAAGTAGTTGAGTAGGACTTAAAGCTCTGGGGAGAGATGATGGGGGAATCCAACAGTCTCTGGAAATAATTTGCTGCCTTAACTTAGAATGCTCTGTGTCTCTGACTGGGAGGTGCCCAGTCACTAAAACCTACTACTCCAAGACTCTACATGTCAATGAGAAGCCTTTCTCCACAGTGTGCGTGACAGACCACTTGGGGGGCACAATATTCTGTCCTGCCACAAAAGCCACTGACCCTTTCCCCGGTGGCCAGCCTTTTGCTGAAGCCGAAATCACTTAGTTTAATGTGCCCATCCCAGTCCAGAAGGATGCTCTCAGGCTTGATGGCTCAGAGGGCAGTATTGCAACTGTGTCTATATCTGACAGTCAAAGTCAGTTCCCTAGTAGAGTATTTGCCTCCTCCTCCTCCTCCTGCAGATGCCTGTGCCTGCTGAGACTCCTCATCAGGAGTCCCCGGGCTGTGTATCCCATAACCATATAGGATTTCTGGTTGGTCTCGATGACCTGCAGCAGCTGTATTATGTGAGCATGGTGCAGTGATTTCTAGAGATCAGTCTTAGAGATGATCAGGGAGTCTGTACCCGTGCCCATTTGCAATATTTTGTCGGTCATTAAAATGTCCTTCACAGGATGGTGAGCCACTTTGATTTGTGCAAAGGACCCTTCATGTAGGGTGCCCATGATGTAGTTACTCTTTGCCAGGTTGTGTCCTTCAAAGGAACTGGCCTTGAGCTCCCTTGCTGAGAGCTACAGATTCTAAGGCTAAAATTCGCCAAAGAAACTCAGGATATGCTTCAAGGGCATGGGAGATAAGCACCGATCAAAGACACACACAGTGAATGGAAGGAAGAAAAGAAAGAAAGGAAATGGAAAGACAAAAGTCAGGAAACCCAGGATCCACATATTAAGGACAAATATGGCCACTCTTGTCTACGAAATCCATCACCAAGGGAAGGCACTGAGTGAAAGGCCACAGTTGAGCATCAAGATAGCTTTACCAGGAACTCATGGGATACAACATGCCCCAGTGGATAAAAAGAGTGTATATACAGGATTGGGGCAGAAATTACATAGCACCTATGAAAATAAAATTTGTCGTTTTTTGGAATTGAGTCTACTTTGCAACCACTGTTTTACATAGAATAACCTAGCCCAGCAGAGACAAAACCACAAGGTATTCCCCATATACAGGAGCTCGGCGGTTTGAAGTTGGGCTGAAAGGAACTGAAGCTATGAGGGATTTGGAAGCTAAAAGGAGGGATGGAATAGAGCGTGATGGAGTTGAGCAGGCTCCCATGATGAAGGTGCATGTGTACAAGAGTCAGTGAGATCCCCTCAGACAATTAACACAGATTAAGGCCATATTTAAAAGGAGAAATAAGTCAGAATTTAAAAGTTACAAAGTTAAATGAGAAGTCAGGAAAAGAAAATTGGGTGTTAGCCAGGCAGTGGTGGGTGACACATGCCTTTAATCTCAGCACTTGGGAGGGAAAAGGAAGCGGATCTCTGAGTTTGAGGCCAACCTGTTGCCAGGGTGAGTTCCAGCATGGCCATGAGTACACAGAGAAATCCTGTCTCAGAAAAGCAAGAAAGTCAAAGTAAAGAAGGATAGAAAAGGAAAAGAAAGATGGAAGAAGGAAGGAAGGAAGGGAAGAGAAAGAGAAAAAAGGATGGATGTTAAGCCATGAAGAAAAATAAAAGAAACTAGAAAGCCCACAAATGAATCAAGTCCCATAAACAGAAAACCTGCCCTCTGAGATTGTACAGACAGCAGGAAAGAACTCAGTATCTCAAAGTGTAGCTGATGGTCAATGTTAGAGTCCAAACAATCCCCAAAGTCCAAATCCCATCTGAACACCAACCACCAAGTCCAACCAACTGCCAACCACCACATCCTACAGATGTCCACCAAAGAGCTCTCTGCACACAAGGACACAAACATGCCCCAGGGAGTGCATTAGGTAGGCAGCTGTCTGCCATTCCTCACAGAGGCTCTTGATTCGATCGATCTGAGCATTACGTGACCATTTAGAGCTGACACAACCCACCGCTGCTTTTCTCACTTTTTGGTCCACGGGGCTCTCTCTCTGTTCTATTTCATTTTACAGAGACCAATGTCCTGATGAGAAGGACCTTAAAGAAGGAAGAGCTTTCTTTAGGCACATGCTATAAGGGGCTTGCTGGGAGTGTTGGGGTTCCTCCCTCCTGAGTTTTTAGTCCAGTATCCAAAAGAATTTAGTAACAGACTTGAAAGTATCTCCTACATAGCTTTATTCAAGTGTGAGAGACAGACAGAAAAGCAGTTGCCAGCAAGAGGGACTGAAGAGGAAGGGAGAAAGCCATGCCTTTCGCAGTGGAGCCCAGCAAGCAAACCATGTGGAGGAAATAGGTATAGAGGCTTCAGAGAATGAGAAAAAATCCAGGATGTACAGGAATACAGGAAGATATCTCAGAGCTGGGGCTGGTACTATAAAGAAATAGAAGAAGGGGAAATGACTCTTCTCTGAGATAGGACTGAAAAGC
Organism: Acomys minous; assembly: GCF_964271855.1. Lineage (NCBI taxonomy): Eukaryota > Metazoa > Chordata > Mammalia > Rodentia > Muridae > Acomys > Acomys minous. Next base: position 9,432,073 of record NC_140490.1, read on the forward strand.
CAAGCAGGCTCTGTTCTGCATGGGGAAAGCCGCAAGTGTCAGTCTGGAGGAGCATCTTCTAGAAGCAGGACATTCAGTAGGGACAGAATGACCCCTCCTGTCTCCATAGCATGGCCTCACTTGAGCCAACTCTCTTGGCTGATGATCTCCTGGCAGAACCCAGATTTTCTACAGCCCCAGGCTACAGTCATGCTTATTAAAAGGATGATAGAATACTAGGCAACTTTTTGAGTCCTTACAAATGACAGGACTAAGCATGGCTAGAGGGAGAACTTTCTTTGGAGTAGGAGAAAGTATCTTTCTCCTAATGGGCCACTACAAACTCAGAAACCTACACTATCCTATAAGGTAAAGCAGAGGTTTATCCTTTTCTGGACTTCCAGAAGAATAGGAGGTGGCATCCTCAGTTGACAATGCGAGGACGCATCCCACCTTAAGAGCTTCTAAGGCTTTCCATCTCTGTGACAAGTCGACTGATACACATGGTGGTGCAAGTAAATGGTGACCACCGTAGAGGTTCACTGGGTGAATGGCTTCTCAGCTTTTGCAGTAACCTCCTTTCCAAAAGTTGTCTTCTTCGTACAGTTATAGTGCATCTCCCAAGCTCACCACGGTTTCCAAAACAGCACCAACTACAGAACAGTCAAACACGCGAGCTCACAGGGACATTCCATCAAGCCATACCACAGACTCTTTCCACTGTGCAAGAACAGGTATAACAAGGATAACGATTGTGCTTCATTGTGTGTGACACTCATATATAGTAGTTCCTGATGTGCAGCTGCTGTGATGGCCTGTTCAAACTCTCCCTAATATTATGTTGTCCCTTTTCAGGTTTCCAAACCGCATCATATCCAAACTCATGTAGTTATACTTTTTTTAAAATTAAGAAAAGTATTTGATTATTATAGAAAGATGGTAGCCCATTGCAGGCATAATACTGCTGTAATAATTTCTCAAGGCACCCTCAGTCAAGAGATCTTCACAATAATTTCCTATCACAAGCTTGGGATGTCAGTAAACTGTGGGCTGATCTGTTAAATATGAAGGAGAAACAGCTCTGCCAGCGCAGAATCCTGTAGGTAGCAGTGTGGCTTTGTCCGTGTAACTGGGATTTGCATCATTTTCAAGTGTCGATATATTTTGTATTCTAGAACATATTGCCTTAGACTGTGAACTATATGTGCAACAGAGACTGGTGTCCTGTTCTGGAGGTGAGCATGTCAAGATAAAGGAGTCTGGAAATGCCCATAATCCCATGGTGCTTTCTTGTTCTTACATATTGTTTTGCTGTGAGTCGTCTCACAGGAAAGATTGAAATCACATGTCAGCCTCTTTTAGGGCAATGCATTCTATCATGGTGGTGATACCCAATAACCTACAAGCCCTCACCTCTTAATGATCTCAACAGGGATTTTGAGAAACACATATTAACACAATGTACCCCATCATGTGTAGCTGGTTGCTATTGAGGGGTTGGACCTCCTGAGGAGGCTCCATCAGGTTAACTGAAGAGCACTGAGAGGTAGCTGAAGGATAAGGTAGAAAGGTCTTTGTTAAGCTGTGTACAGGTCAGTTATAAAAGCTGTCCTGGTGAGATCAAGGAGCCCAAGATACAAGGGTAAACTATGTGCTAGATGAGAGTAGTTATGAAAATCTCAACAAGTGATTGGCACTGTAGGGAGAAGTATGGTGGATGTCTTATGAGAAAGAGGGTATTGGTTTGAGACACACGAGTTAAAGCGTTGATATGCCACAAGCCATGCATGCCAGAAAACCTAGGAGACCAGATTTCAGCAGACCCATGTTCTTGTTTCCCACTGGAAGAGACCCCTTGCCTAATCACAGGCTACGGCTGCCAGTAGAGCAGGTGGGTCTCCAGCCTGTGTAGCTTCCCTGCTCTCTCCTTTCTGGCAAACACTATCCACTCGACCACAGGTCAGTCGTGCTAGAGTCTGAGTAGGCCAGATACCTGTGCATCTATCCAGCTCTTCTGGTTCCCTCAGGAAGACAGCTCTTGCTCAACCACAGTCCACTACCACCAGAAATGAAGCAGCCAACTGCCCTTGGTCCTTACCCACTCTCTTAGTTTCCTCTACCATGCAGCCCCTACTCAACCACAGGCCATGCCTACCAGAAGACCATGTAGCCTGTTGGTTTGCCACCTACCCACAAACAATCCCCACTGTCCAGCTTTCAGCAGACCCAATCCTCAGTTGTTTCTACCCACTTTATCTCTGTGTCCCATCCCCCAATTCCAACAGAAACCCCTTTACAAATACAGGCCTTGCCTGCCTGAGAGAAGGCCAGGTAGGCTGCCCACCATAGACCTCCTCCACTCTCTTGATGCCCTCTGCAACACTGTCCCCAATCCTCTACCCTCTTCCTCCCTATATCCTTGCATCCAACCCATGCAGAGACTCCCTGCTGAATCAGAGGACATGCAGGTCACCAGAACTGCTGTCCCCAACTCAGTCAGGGACACCCCCTGCTTCACCACTGAACACAGAGGCCAAATGACCAAAGAGGAAAGAGAAAGCAAGGAAGAAAATACCCACCCAGCAAAGATAACCCCAGAAATCAGCACCTAGACATATTATCATGTCAAACCCAGATGCCTAGAAAACAATACCAGAACACAATCAAAAGCCAGAGTGTGTGTCACCAGCAGAGACTCCCAGCTATCCCATGACAACAACACCTAAATATTTCAAGACTGCTGAAGCACAAGAAAAAGACCTTAAAACCAACTTTATGAAGAGGATCGAGGTCCTTACACAGGAAGTGAATAAATCCCTCAAAGAGATGGAGAAAAACACAAAAATACTGAAGAAAATGGAAAATCTAGGTAAGTGAACAGGAACTGCAGACACAGCATCACCAATAGAACACAGGAGAGACTACATGGAAGGGAGAGGTTAGAGCTTAGAAGATAAGACACAAGAAAGATACATCAGTCAAAGACAATGTGAAACCTAAAAAATCCCTGACACAAAGCATCCAGGAAATCTAGGACACTGTGAAAAGTCCAAACCTAGGGATGATAGGAATAAAAGAAGAAGAATCCTAGCTTAAAGGCCCAGAAAATATTTTCAAGAAAATCAGAGAAGAAAATTTTTCTAACCTTGCTTACATCAAATAACTTGGACCAGAAAGAAGGCCTAAACTGGGACTCAAGTGACCTCACAGAGATCAGGGAGCATGAATAGTTCTGAGCTAGATCCTCTGCATATGTTTTGTGGTTGTGTAGCTGGTGCCCTTGTGGGATTCCTAAGAGTGGAAGTGGGGCTGTCGCTGGCACTTTTTCCTGCTTGTGTAACCCATTCTCTCCTATGTGGTTGCCTTGTCCAGCCTTGATATGAAGGTTTGTACCTATTCTTATCGTAAGTTGTTAGGCCACGTTCAGTCCATATCCTTTGGAGTTCCTGTTTTTTATGTTAACGGAAATGGAGAAGGAGTGAGTATGAGGGAGAAGGGTGCTGAGGAGGGGAACCTGGAGGAGTGGATGGAGGAGAATCAGGATGTAATGTAGGAGAAAAAAATAAATAAGGTAACTCTTAAAACTGGAAAAACAAGGAACATTGAAGCAAGGAGCTCCTTATTTTAAAAAACTGACTGGCCTCACTTTTAGCTAAAATAATGAAAAGGGTAAGACATACAATAATTGTAATTAATGTCTAACAATAATGTTCTTTGGCTTCCATTGCTCTGTTTCTAAGCCAAGACCTCAGTAGGCTGCCCTGCCCCCCTTTGTGGGTGTTTGTGTATCCTCTCATTCACTTGTTTATCCAGTTTGCATTCCTCAGGGATTTGGTCCCAGCCCAGCAGCACTTTCCCCACCTGCTCCAAGGTCATCTTCTCGGGTACACCCTCTTTTTCACCTGCACTTGGCCTCACCTGAGATCTTCCAGTGCAAACACAACATCTGTAAGACCTCTATACTCTTCCTGCATGGTTTCGTGGGGTCAGACAGGGAGGAAGGCTGATAAGATGTGCTAGAAGTGGGACTGAAGACAATGTCAGATGAGACCAACTGTAGGTCCAAAGTCAGACCATTTCCTTCCCATTGCTCTCCAGAATCTACCTTCCTGTACCTCACTGTACCTAAGAGTCTATGAGAACATCTGACACCCTGGTCTCACTAATGACACTCAAGACCTAAATTTCTATTTCAGTTTTTCATAGGTTTTGTAGACTTAATGAGACAATACACTTCAGTGGTGACCGACCTCATATGGAGGGAGGAATCCACTACTGGGGTTAGAACAATGACAGAAGCACGTGGAAGCCTAGGATGGGAGTAGATGATACCAGGTAGTCCTAGAAGCAGCATGCTGTTGGAGACAAAGACACAGATGTAGGCAGAGCTGCCCAGGTCAGAAGGGAGGAAGGGATTCTTCTCAGGACTGCCTATCACTCAGGCGCATCTGACCTCTGAGACTTGACACAACTTGGGCCTCCACTGGCTACAGATCATCACTCCATACCTGGCTTCACCCTGCGCCATTCTAGGCACAGCTCTTTGGGGAAGTGTGTACATGCTCTTCCTTGCTTGCGCACCTTGACACAGTTCAAACTGTTAGCCTATTTCTATTCAGCGTGGCACACTAGACTTTCCTCTGGCTAGCCTGTCCTTGTCAAGGTGCTTGCTCTTTGTGAACAGCTTCAAATGTGGGTTGACCTATTTTCTGTGTCCCTAACTGGAGTGTTGGGCAAGCACTCCTACTGCCAAAGCTTCAGCTCCGCTCTATAGAGTGGTCTGACCGTGGACTTCCTCCCAGCCATCCTCAGCTAGAAGAGTCCCTTTAACAGGTTTATGGCTACCAGCACAGGATGCACAGTCATTCTTTGATGTAGCTATTGGTTTTTATGAGGGTTTTAAATATGCTAGGATTAGAGTAGCTCAGATTCTGCCCACCATAGTGCTTACAGCTTAAAAATAGTCTGTCAGCCTCTCAATGGGGAACTAGCTGGGTAAAGCAAACGACTATCTTAATAATTTACTGTATTAGTTAACAGGAAATAAATTTTCATTCAAAAAGATGTGTATGTCAACCTTGTCTTTGGCTACCAGGCATCCATGGAGGGCTTTTGTGTGTTCAGGATCCTGCTCCGGCATCACTTATTGTCAGGGCTGGAGCAGCTCTGTACAGGGACCATCTGAAGTCAGAAGAAATGGACCCTAGGACACAGGTGTGTCTTGATTCTTCTGTCATTGGCTTGAATCTCAAATGATCTTACTAGGCCTAAGAGGTGTGGGTTCTAATTTTTGTGACAAACGCAGTGTTGAACAACAGCCTGTTCTCCAGTGCATCTCGATCCATGGGTGTATTGGTATAATAAACCTTAGAGGGCACTCTACTAACACAGCGGGATGCTGAGAGGTCTCCTGTGTGACCTCAGTTACCTATAACATGTTTGTGGGCTTCTGTGCTGCTGCATGGGGGCTCAGCCATAAAGTCCAGCAATAGAAGTTTACTGTCCCACAGCCTTGGTCAGTGTTATGATAACAATGGGGTCAGGTTGGATGGAAACATACTCTTAACCCCTGAGCCATCTCTCCAGTACCAGAAATATACTCTCAATACAATTAGTGTTATCAGGAAGAGATCTCTTTCTGACCCAGGACCACTTAGTTTCCAAATTTAGGCAATCCCTTTCCTCTGATGCAAACAGGCTGGCAATCATCCTTGGTGGGCTGGTGGGTATTAAATACAGTCTGTAGGAGAGATTTGAGTGCCTGGAGTTTCTCACAGGAAAACGGGTTCTTTGAGTTCTAGAGTTTTGGATGCCTGGTACCCTAAGACAATTAGCATGCCTTACCTCATGTACGTGTCTCTATAGGTCTCGAGAAGCTTCTCTCTTTGGGTGTTATCCAGTCCAACTAATAAGGCACACAAAGATGGAAGGGCAAAATCAAGTGCAGAGGCTGGTAAATGGCTTATCCATTCTGAGCATTTGTTTCTCAGAGGACCCACAGGGCAGTTAACAATCTTCTATAACTTCAGTTCCAGGTGGACCTCAATGCCCTCTACAGGCCTGGGGGAAATTGCATGCTTGTGGTGCCCTGTCCTTCAGCAGGTAAAACACCCATGCATATAGATAAAACCAAAAAGCCAAACAAACATTCAAAGGTGCCAAATTCATTGTCAATAACAATAGCACAGAAATCAATGACAAAAACAAAAGAAAAAAACAAAGTTCCATCACATCTTGGAATCCATTATTTCTGCTGTGCTGTTATCAGTGTATCTCAAGGAAACCAGGCTGATAGCTCTGTGTTTCCTGAGTTCTTTTATATTCCCTTGGTTCTTATTTCCTGAGAGGCATTAGAGCAAAACCAGTGGGTTTCTCATTAATTTGTTCCACATGGTCATCCATAGAGTACCATATTTTAGGAGTAGCTAAATATATATCCAGAATGATACAACATGGATACTTTTCCCATCATGAATCAGGTATCCACAGGGTTGGCCACAGTATCCACACCCAAAGCTCAATTCACCAGTTTCCACCCTGGCTGGATGGGAACTCACCACGTAGCTCAAGATCCTTGCAACTTGCACAGATCTATCCCTGTGAGCTCTGGGGTTACAGGACTGTGACACCACAACTAAGTTAAGAAGAGTCTTAAGAGGGAAGAGTTGGAGATCACTTTTTATTCATAAAATTATGTCCATTTTACTTAATGGAAGCGTAAAGGGAGCAGTAGTTATATACATTGGATAGCCATAGCAAACTAACAAATCATTAAGAACAAAAGAAACAAGAAATAAATAAAACCTCAACAAAATAGAAACAAAACTCAAACCAAAGACCAAATGAAAAAATTAAGCTAAGCAGCACTCTCTTGCTGCAGAATTGGGAGCACAGACCTACAGCTTTTGGCTGGTCTTGGAAACATTGTGGAAAGTCAGTTGCTGATTGTAATAATCTTTTCAAGATGAATGTAGTCATGCCTCTTTGAGGCTTGGTACAAGTGTCTTTTCAGGTGTTGAGATCCTAATCCAATAAAGTTGGATGTCAACACTATTTCTAATTTTTTTTTTACTGCTATAAAAACTGCATGATGGTTTTGTTTTTTATACCCAGAAGATTAAGTCCCAAGTTCTCATTTCAGAGGCCGTAGTTGAGCATCAGAAAGAAGCCAGGTAAACAGGGATAAGGAGAAACAGGTACCAGTCATGACTGGGGTCCTCTGGCCCACGCAGTCTGGAGAACCCCAGGTACTCAGCATGGAAGTTTCCAGCCTAGGGCCCCCTATTTTCTGGTCACCTCTCCTCCGGGGCTCAATTTAGCCAATAGTAGTCCAGTGTAGAACTGTCCTGAGATAGGACTGGGGGCAGTGATGAACAACTCCTGATCACAGACAGTGGGCTGGAGGCTTCACCTTTTCCAAACCTACTTTATTTGGGGTTCTTTAAATGCTTATACCTCCCTTCCAACCCACCTACCCACAGGAGAGAAAGGAGGTTTATGGGAACAGGGGGAGTAGACCTTGTTGAATTCAGTTCCTGGGAGCGATTCCCTGGCATAGTCGGTGGGATTTCAGCAGACCAGCAATTCCACCAAGTTGCTTTTGGAACTTGGAACAGCAGCCAGAGCCTCGAAGCCTTCGTTGGAGCTGTTCTCTCTGAGCAATGAATACCCAAACAATACCAAGACCCACAACCTCTTGTTGTGGACACACACACACACACACACACACACACACACACACACACACACACTCAGAGTCTGTACTAGGATGTTTTTCAGCTGGCAAAACCCATGCCTCACCAGGAAGTGGTTCAACTTCTAAGTGGATAAACATTACCTGTTCTCTCACAAGTCTGTTCCCCATCCCACACATGGGATCAAAACAAAAACATGTTTACATGTAATACCTATCCCACACTTGGGATCAGAACAAAAACATGTTTATATCCACTACATATCCCCCTTTCTGTGAAACAGGTGCAGGCACAAAGGTGGCTCTGTAGTAATAGATGTCAAAATTAGGCCTAGTACTGTTATAATAGGGATAAAGACTCCAGGAAGGGGTTTCCAGCTGCCCTACTGTGCCTCTGGAGTGGATGAAGATCCCTGAGAGGTGGGGCAGCAGTCACTGAGTCAGCACCCTTTCACATCTCTCATGCAGCCATAGAATCTTCAAGTAGACACTAGCATCATCCCATAGTCAAGAGAAGCTAGGACCAGAAACCAGGCCAACCAAATCCACAGTGTGGCCCTGAGTCCCCTAAGCCATTCTGCTCAAGTCAGGGAATACAGTGGGTGAGTGGGGAAGGGGGTGGACAGGAGAGTGAGGCCAAGGCTGGCACTGTATCACACATGCCCACCACATACAGGCATACATGGACACACCAGTGGCACCTGCATACATGCATGAGAGACTCAGAGATAGATGCAAAAGAGTGTTTGCAATTAGAGGCACCAAAAGATGCTGAGAGATCCCAACAGGCTCTAAATCCTTAAGGTGGCTGTGTAACCTGTCCCAGCACTTGTCCATCACAAAGCAGCCCATGTGAGGGTCACAGTAACAGCAAGAGGCCTGAGAGCTGTGGAGGGGATAGTGGGATGACAAGGAATTCATCTCCCCTTCTGATGGGGTGTTCCTGGCCCTTGGCCTCAGGCCCCCAAATGCCAAGCAATCTGGAAACAGCCTCAGGGCAATCTGCGAAATCCTCTTAGGCCTAAAAAGCAAAGGTTCTCACTAGTGCAGTCCAATCCTAGCATAACAAATTCACACAGAAGTTATCTACACTCCTCAGGCTCCAAGACTCACAGATAGGGCTTGGCATGTCACCCCTGTGGCAGAGTGTCAAGTCCAATGTGACCTCAGGGGCCTGAAGGGATGCCCTAATATTGAAAGCCGGGCATGAAGAGTTGGCACCAGATCTAACAGGTACTGTCTAGGCTGACATAGGTGCTACAGAAGATGCTGGAAGGACAGGCTTGGCTGCCCTAGAAGTGATGTGCCTTCAGTTAGGGGAAGTAATGGTTCGGGGTTTACTAGGCTGGTCTGGACTCAAAGTGACCCTATAGGCTTCTTTGGGCCCATGAGAGGTAGTTTGGGTAGGTGGGATTGCTCTGGGCTAAGATAGGGGCTCTTCTGTTGTTGTGACTGTCTAGGGCTCTGCAAAGCAAGCTTGGAATATAAGTTTTTCCTGGGCCTTCAACTAATTGCTGAGGCTATTTGGCGCCCCCTGGTGGCTGTTGGAGGTGGATAGGATGGTCCAGGAGGACTCTATGGGGCTGGTTTGGTTGACAGGGGCCAAGAGTGCCTGCTGGGGCATTAGCACAGGCCTGAAAGAAAGCTGATGAGACAACAGAATGGTTTTAAGGTAAAGTCCAAAAGGGTTGGAATGGGGCTATCAAAAACTGTGGGACCTTGCAGCGCTGTCCTGAGGCAGCCCATACAGGCCTGGTTATAGGGACACAGTTGGTCCATGACCATACAAGTTGACAATTGTGCCAAATGGTCAGTAGAGACCTGCAGAGGTAACACAAGGTCAACAGGGACTAAAATGGGCGGTAGAGTTGCCATGGAGTCTGGATGGACCACAGGTGCTTCCTGGAGTCTGGAATCCCCCAGCATGTCCTGCAGGGCTGAACCTGGTCTAAGAGCTGGGTCTGGCTTAGCTGATCTTGAGCAGGAAGCAGATGCTGGAGTCGGTGGTGCTAACCAGGGCCTAGAAGTGGGCGTCAGTGCTGGCAGGGCTGTCTCAGGCCTGTAAATGAAGTATAGAGCCAAGAAACGAGAACCAGGGCAGCTCCAGGCCTGGAAGAGGCTCCCGAAGCTGGCTGGACTGGCTGGCTGGTTGCTGTTGCTGGTACTGGGCCAGGCCATTCTGGTAACAGGTGCTGGCTGCTATGCCACTTGGACTTAGTTTTCCTAAGTATAAAAGAGACTATGAGCCCCTCCTAGGATTTTCCTGCTAGCCTCAGGAGCCTCTAAATAGAAAAGTGATTCACAGCATGAGAGGGTCTCAGGCAGCCCTGGACCTCTGGGGCTCAGGCAGGGTTGACAGAGGTGATTGTTGTGGAACATGTAGATAGGATGTCCTCCCCTTGGGTCTCCTGTCCTACGTTTACAGCATTTGTCCCCTAATTTCTGCTGTTAACCAATTACCTTGGATGATAAAGGATGGATGGAGACTCCTTCCTTTTTAAGAGTCATGGACCTCTATTGGTGTTGGGGACTTTAGAAGTTGTTATTCTTGCCTGAATCAGCTGTTCTCTCTGTGTTTCTGGGTGCAGCTGTCATGGTAGATTTGGGCTCCTTCCTGGGTCTTCATGGGAACCCTGGGTCTAGTGTGGTTGATGGGCACTGGTGGCAGGGGTGGTAAAAGGAGGCTGGGAGGGGCTGACTCTGCCGGTGAGTTTCCAGCAACCTCCACAGGAGATTCCTGATGGAGCTGACTCAGCTGAAGAAGAAAGTGGACATGCTGAGGCAGGAGAAGAAGAAAGTGCAAGGGGATTGGGCCCTGATGCAGCAGCACTTAGGTGACATGAAGCAGATTGGAAGGACCAGGAAGAGGAGACCAGTGACCTCCAGATCCAGAAACAGGAGGTAGGGACATCCAGCTGGGTCTGATCAATTTAAGTGGAGAGATACTCAAGGAAATTCCTCTAAAATTGGGGACCAGACAAGGCTGCCCACTTTCTCCCTATCTCCTCAATATAGTTCTTGAAGTTCTAGCCAGAGCAATAAGACATCAAAAGGAGATCAAGGGGATCCAAATGGGAAAGGAGGAAGTCAAATTATCCCTATTTGCAGATGATGATAGTGTATATAGTGACCCCCAAAATTCCAACAGAGAACCAGAGAACTACTACAGCTGATAAACACCTTCAGCAAATTGGCTGGATACAAAATTAACTCAAAAAAGTAGTAGCCTTCCTATATACAAATGACAAATATGCAGAGGAAGAATTTAGGAAAACTGAACCTTCACGATACCCACAAGCAATATAAAATATCTAGGAGTAACTCTAATCAAGCAAGTGAAAGACTTGTTTGGAAAAAACTTTAAATCTCTGAAGAAAGAGATTGAAATGACATCAGAAGATAAAGGGATCTCCCTTGTTCGTGGATCGGGAAAATTAACATAGTAAAAATGACAAGAAGAAAATTATGATAGGCAGATTTGGGCCCAGGAGTCCCGCTCAAACTATGGCCCATGCTTGTAGATCAGTAGGATTAACATTGTAAAAAAAAAAAAAAAAGGCCATCTTACCAAAAGCCAGCTACAGATTCAATGCAATCTCCATAAAAATATCAAAACAATTTGTCACAGAACTAAAAGAACAATTCTAAACTTCATATGGAAAAGCAAAAAACAAACAAACAAAACCAAAATAGCTAAAACAAGCCTATTAAATAAAGATCTTTTGGAGGTATCTCCATCACTGACTTCAAGCTTTAATATACAGAGCAATAGTAATAAAAACTGCATGGTACTGACTGGTTGATCAATGGAATCAAATTGAAGACCCGGAAATAAACCCTCACACCTACAGACACTTGATCTTTGACAACAGAGCTAAATCCATACAATGGAAAAAGGACAGCGTCTTCAACAAGTAGTGATAGCATAATTGGATGTCTACATGTAGAAAAATGCATGTTGATCCATATTTATCACCCTGCATAAAACTCAAATCTAAATTGATCAAAGACCTCAACATAACACCAGATAACACTAAATCTATGAGAAGAGAAAATGGGAAAGAGCCTCGAAATTATTGATACAGGAGACAAGTTCCTGAAAAGAACACCAGCAGCTCAGGCTCTAAGATCAACAATTAATAAATGGGATCTCTTATCACTGAAAAGCTTCTGTAAGGCAAAGGACACTATAAATTGAACAAAAAGATGGTCAATGGATTAGAAAAAGTTCTTCACCAATCCTACACCCAACAAAGGGCTAATCCACAAAATATATAAAGAACTCAAGAAATTAAACAAGAACAAGCAAAATAACCCAGTTAAAAATAGGGCACAAAACTAATCAGAGAATTCTCAACAGAGGAATCTTAGATGGCCAAGAAGCACTTAAAGAAATGCTCAAAATCCTTAGTCATCAGGGAAGTGCAAATCAAAACAACTCTGAGATTCCATTTTACACCTGTCAGAATGGCTAAGATCAAAAACTCAAGTGAAAACACATGTTGGAAGGATGTAGAGAAAGGCAGACACTCCTCCATTGCTGGTGGGAGTGAATACTTATATAACCGCTTTGGAAATCAATCTGGCACTTACTCAGAAAATTGGGAATAGCTTTACCCTAAGACCCTGGATATATACCCAAAAGATGCTCCACCATACAATAAGGACCCTTGCTCAATTATGTTCATAGTATCTTTATTCCTACTAGCTAGAAGCTGGAAACAACCTAGATGTCCCTCAAAGATTGAGTAAAGAAACAGTGATACAGGCCAGGCGTAATGGCATATGCCTTTAATCCCAGCACTTGGGAGGCAGAGGCAGGTGGATCGTTGTGAGTTTGAGGCCAGCCTGGTCTACAAAGCGAGTCTAGGAAAGTCAAGGCTACACAGAGAAACCTTGTCTCGAAAAAACAAAACAAAACAAAAGAAACAGCGGTACATTTACATAATAGAATACTATTTAGCTATTAAAAACAAAGAAATCATGCAAATTGCAGGCAAATGGATAGAACTAGAAAAGATCATCATGAGTAAGTTAACCCAGACCCAGAAAGACACACATGGTATGTACTCACTTATAAGTGGATTTTAGCCTACAGGATACTACAGGATAAACATACAACAACACACAGATCCAAAGATGAATAGCAAAGAGGATTCAAGGAAGCAAGCTTAAATATGACCCAGAAGGGGTAATAGGATAGGCAGAAGTTGTAGTTGAAGAGAAGAAGCAAGGTAGATGGGGGCGTGCAAATAAGGGTAGAGATCAGGGGGAGGACAGAGGCCTGCAGAGAGAGAGAGGCTGTGGGTAGCAGCATCTCTGGGATGAGGTCTAGGTCGGGGGAGGCTCCTGGGAGGGCAGGAGAATTGGGACTCTAGCAGAAATTCCTAGTAGCAGGGTCCCTAGAGAGCGAAGAGGACACCCTCTATCTAAAGTCTCCTAGTAGAGGGAGGAGAACACCAACTCACCCACAGTGCTCACTGCTCTCCCAGAGTCACAAGTTCTGTCCCAGTCCTATCTCAAGTAGAGATAGCTCGCTGCCTTCTGTAACTCTTCCTCTGGGGTCTAACCCCCTCTTCTGGTCTTCACTGTGAGTAACACAGGTGTCATGTATTTACACACACAAACACATACAAGAGAGAAAGAAAGAAAGAAAGAAAGAAAGGAAGGAAGGAAGGAAGGAAGGAAGAAGGATTTTTCACGACAGGATGTCTACACCAGAACCTTAAGATCAGCCCTTTCCGCAGTTGAGACTTGCCAGATATTTAAGAGGAGCCTGATTGCAAAGCCACCTGGCTCACATCCCAAAACATTTCCCCCTTCCCCTATTGTGTAATTGTTATCTAAAATATTAACCAGACACTCACTGTCTTTCTTAAATGATTTATCAGAAAAAGAAGAAAAAGGGCATGCCTTACATAGCAGACAATTCCCAAATTGAAACAACTGTGGTCTGTGCCTTTAAAAACCCCGGCCTTTGTCTTCTTCCTTTGCAGCACCTCTCAGACTGGCAAAATAGTCTGTTGTCACTAGGTTTCTAGAAATCAATTGGACTCCCTTTTTATTTTTTATATTGCAAGAAGTTTTGGTTTGGTGGTCTTTCCCTGGGGTTCTTAAACTCTGCAACAACACTAAAGCACACCCTGGTCTGCACGCTCCCTCGCTGCCGACGACACTTCTCGTCCCTTTTCACCCAGCCCACCCTAAACATTTCCAGCTCACGGGTTTCCCTCCTCCAGCCTCTCCTTCCCATCCAAGCCTGCCATTTTTACTATAGCCTTGCCTTTTCCTTCTCCTCTTAGCCCACTCACTCCTGTCCCCCTTCCTTGGTCCTCCAGTTCTCTTTCTCTCTCCATTTCCCCCACTCTCTTCTCTGGTCAAGTCTAGTCCACTGTCCATGTTCAATTTGGTATTTCCTTTCCCTGCTCTGGAACCTTCCAGAAGTCTCTGGCTGTACTCTTCCCCATATCTACAATAAAAACCTTCGTTCAGCCATATGTTATTTCTGTCATGTCCTTTAGTTAGTACATCTGCTACTAAACCCCACAATTAATGCACATTCAAAGGACTCCTCCACCTGGGACTCATCCGCCGTGGCTAAGATTCTCCCATGATGAAATGTAAATTCTCAATTTTTTCCTGAACCGCAATTTTTAAGGAACCGGTGGAGGCATTGTATCCAACTCAGAGCAAATCTGGGACAACTAAGTGATTGACCACCAGAAAGCAGGAAGGAAACTGGCACTGCCACAAAAAGAAAAGACCCAAGTGGTCCTAAAATACAGTAGCAGGGATAAAAATGTAAGAGTTCTTCCCCTGGCCTGATTCCCTTCTTGCTGGTTGCAGCCTGTTTGTTCTGAAGTGCAGCAGCAACACCAAGAGGGAAGGCATGGTGAGGTAGTAGGTCAGAATTCCTGTCCTGGCATCAGTCCTTCCCTGGATAAGCTGAGCAAGAAGATGGCACCCACGCCATAGAGGTAGAGCAGTGGCCATAACTAGACCCTTGCAACACCACCATAAGCTGCAAAGAGAAAAGGTCACCCGAGAAGCCACATGGGATAGTCATTCACCTGCTCCCTTGACAAACTACTGAGCCCGAGGATGCCCTTCAGGTACACAATGGGCAGCATGGGAGCTCCATCTTCTCCAGGGCAGCATGCATGTCCAGGAAGCGGTCCTGCATCCTCGTCAGGAGCAGCTGAAGCAGAATCTCTCTGCCTTGGTGCCTCCTGCCTCTTCCCGCTGCTGTGGCCAGCTATGGTTGCAGCACATTGATCATGGACTCTACCTGTGTCATAGCCTGAGCCCAGGCTCTGCTGACACTCCGTGAGCTATTACAGGCTCTAAGGCCCCCTGGTGGTGGCCCCACGACCTTGCCGTACCATGCCAGCTATCACCGGGGCCTCTATGCGAACAGGGGGCCTGCACTAGAGTGGACCCTCAGCCTGGGGCGTTGTGATTCGGAAAGGGTAGGTCCCTAACCTGGACCGGTATGTCTGGGTGACAGGTTATCAGGCAGTCGTCTGCGGCTGACTCAGGACGTCTAGGTGAAACTAAATAAGCTGAGGCAGTGGCCGCAGTGAAGAGGAGGAAGAGATACAGAAGGAGGAGGCGGAGGTAGAGAACAGTCACACTTAACATCCTGCCACAGATGGGTTCAACCCCTCCTGCCACACTTCCGGATCGCTCCCTCCACTGCAAACTTCGATTCCTGTTGGGGGATGGGGGATATGACGCTGGAGCCCAACGGTTTCCAGAGCTCAGCCGTGAAGGCCTGTTCCTGTGTGGCCTCCCTCAGGCCTCCTTCCTTCGGGCGTGGCTCACCTTCAGAACCTAGGAAGTACAGCAGGAAAGATGGAGAACTGGTGCTTGCCGACAGGCTCATGTTGAGCTAGTATCCTCGTAGACGCCATGACCACTTGCTAAGGTAAGTGCTCACGGTTCCACCCACAGCGGGTTAGGCTCCCCTACCCAGTTACTAATCAAGACATGCTCATATCACAGATATGCCCACAGACCAACCTTATAAAGAGACAAGAACGCCACCGAGACGCTTTATTTTTGGTGATTCTAAACCAAATAGGACACAAGGTATGAGAGGAACGGAGGTGGGCTGCTATCATGGGACTATACTTTTATACAAACTCCCCGGCTCTTCCCCTCTCCCATATCTGTGAATAGCGATACTTTGACTCCTTCCTTTCCAATACGCATCCCCGTGATTCCTTACGTTCAACCCTGCACTAGGTCTCTAGCTTGTCCTAGAGATGCTCCCCCTTGGTTTGTATGCTCCCTCTCCCAGCCCTATCGCCTCCCACCCACGCCCTCCCCACGTCTGATCCCCACCCTCGTTCTCCGCGCCACACCCTCTCTCACCCAGTTCCCACAGTTCATCCACTTCCAATGTCTATTCTATTTCCCCTTCTGCGTGGGATTCAAGCGTGTACCTTGGTCCTTCCTTGCTACTTAGCTTCTGTGTGTTGTAGTATGTTTATTCTGTTCTACGTGGCTAATAACCACTTAGGAGTGGGTCTCGTGTGTCTTGCTGGGTCCATATGCCTGAAAATTGCAGGTTTTCTTGTTTTTAGTAGCTGACAGCATTCTATTGTGTAAATGTACCACATTTTCTTTATCCATTCTTCGGTTGAGGGACATCTGGGTCTTTTACAGTTTCTGGCTATTACAAGTAAAGTTGCTAATGAACATAGTTGAGCAAGTATGAAACTTAACGACTGCTTCTATTTCCTGACCTTGATTTAACTTTGGTAAGTGGAATCTATCATGAAAATCATCCATTTCATTTAGAATTTCCAGTTTTGTGGAATATAGGTTTTTGAAGTAAGATTTAATCATTCTTTGGATTTTTTCAGTGTCTGTTCCTCCTTTTCATTTATGATTTTGTTGGCTTGGATACTGAATCTCTGCCTTTTCGTTAGTTTGGCTAAGGGTTTCTCTATCTTCTTGATTGTCTAAAAGAACCAGCTCTTGGTTTCATTAATTCTTTGTATTTTTTGTTTCTAATTATTAATATCAGCCCTGAGTTAGATTCTTTCCTGCCATCTACTACTCCAACCTGTTTATCCTCTGCATGTAGGAGGGCTACTAATTTTTTTTGTCCTCCATTCAATTCAATAAATCTGAAAAATGCTTCTTCTCATCGAAAGAAGATCTTCCCTACGTGGAACCCTTCATTCACATATGCAGGAACACACATCATATCCACGTCTGCTCAGCAAGGTGGCCATGCTTTCTTCCACACTGGATTGGGGCTCTTTTCTCTCAGAGGTCCTACTGTGTTCTTGTTTTCCCCCAGGAAGAAACCATTATCCATTCTCGGGTCCTGTGCAACAGCACTGTGTAACTGACACTGTTCAACCCGGCTTCTGACAAAACTCACCACAGAAAACGATCCCGTGGAATGGGAAGATGACCAAGGCACTAAGAGTGCCAGCTATAATTGCAGAGGACCTGAGTTTGCTTCTAACACCCATATCAGACAGGTCACATTCGCCCCCAACTCTTCCTCCAGGGGATTTGACAGCCTCTTCTAGACTCCTTGGGCACCTGCATGCTAATAAAAAAAAATACAAAAAGCTCTACTCTCTGCCACTAACCTGAAGCCACCTCAGAGATCCTCCCTTGCTACCTCCGCCAGTACCTCCAGTCTGCCCTCACGACATCTTCCCATCCTTTCTCTCACCATCCCATCCTGAACTGGCCATACTCTCGCCATAGATGGCTGCAGTTCTACACCTATCTCTCTATACTTTTCCTCCTAGTGAGACAGCTTTTAGGAGCTATAGTGGTTACTCACTGGCTGTGTACCAAAGCTGTTTACTTACCTTTCCTCAGTCTCCAGTTCTATACCACACTTGGAGGTATACATCACTCTTTAGTAGAATACTTAGGAAAATTAAGTGATAGTGCTTTTACAAAGGCCTTTACAAGGCCCAGCATCTGGCAGGCACAGAGAACGCGCTAACACAGCACTCACGCAGACGACTTCTTGCTGCCCAGGGAGGGTGCTTGACTGAAAGGTTGACTTTGCAGTGCACCAGCAGGGTGATGTTGTATAGCCCTCTGTGCCTCAGTTCTCTTGTGAGCAAAATAGAAGTGACAGTGACAGTACAATCAGACCACAGCTCAGGCTAAGATGGCTGCTCTTCCAGCCTTCCTCTGAGAGACAGAGTGTACAGTTTCAGGTGGCATGTAGAAAGATTTTGCAAACATGATTTCAGTTTCATGAGTGAGTAGTTACAGTCCCAACACTGAAAAGGATTCCATTGAACTTATTTTTCAGAAAGTTGGTGTGGCCATAGGGACCTTTTGCCTTGCTCTCTGTCCTGGGTTTGATCCCCAGCACAATGAAGAAACAGCAATGATAATAAATATAATTATTAATTAAACCAGTTCAGGAAAGGAAGCCACCAACAAAGAGAGGACCAGATGTGGGGAGCTAGACCATCCCAAGCTTTCTCAGAATCCCTGATAATGGACAGACAGAACTTTAGTTCTGTGTTCTTGTCCAGGAATGCCCTTGGTGAGAATGCTCTAGAGGGGGAGCCAGTGGCTCCAAGGAGTCAAGTTTGTGCTTTTGGGGGACCTGGTAGCTGAGAGCTGCAGTATCAGAGAGATACTGAAACCTCAAAGCCCACCTGCTGTGACACACTTCCTGCAGGAAGGATGCACCTTCTCCAACAAGCCACACCTCATAACCCTACCCTAATAGTTGCACTTTCTAACAAGCATTCAGATATATGAGCCTATGGGAGGTGTTTTTATTTAAACAATGTTCCTGTTTAGAATGCTGGCCAGATGTGAGCCTCTGCAAAAGCATCTAGGCATTGCTGTGTGGCTCATTTGTCTTCTCTGGGAAATAGGAGGATAATTCTGAGCATACATCTTGTAGGACAAAGATGCCTTGGGTAATTGGAGAGCCACCTGTTTTTTCCCATTCCCCAGGTCTCACCTCAGTTCAGCTGCCACATGACCCACTTCCTCTTACTGTGAGCATCTCTAGGTTCTGATTTCTTCCCTTTTTATTCACGGGAGGACCCTAGAATAAAGGCAGAGGTCTCCAGAGGTCTCTAAGCAAACAGATTTAGTCTGAGCTTTTCTTCCTCCTGGATGGCCTGAAGTGAAAGCTCATGAACCTTTAGAAAAATTCTGATGTTGCATCTTAGCCCTGTGATGGGCAGCAATGGGATCAGAGGCCTGCAGTTGCTTGGTCACTGGGCTTCTGTGGCTTTTGATTCCTCTAGTTTCAGGGCTTGTGAGCAGCACCCTACCTGAGCATCCTGTATTTAAGGAGGCATCTTTTCTCTCTCTGGCATTACTTCTACCTAAAACTGCCCTCCTCTTCCCCACCAGACAGGAACAAAAGCCTAAAATCTCAGCATGTGGCCGAGTGCAGTCACAGTTCCAGCAGCTTTTCAACATTGTCTTTCAGTCTGCAGTGCCATGCTCTGAGGTATGTACTATTATCAGTCTGTTTACTGAACAAATAGGAAAACTGAGTCATGGTGAATTCAACCTTTTTGATGAGAAGAAGGATTAAATTTGATCCATGATAGAGTTGTTGTGTAACATTCTCAAGGCCCTGGGTCCAACTCTGGGAACTGAAAATGAATTCAATCCAAGTACACACACACACACACACACACACACACACACACACACACACACACCTGTATGAGCCACAAAGATTCAGAAACTCAAATTTTGCTTTTTCTGCCAACACTGTACCTTCCTGAAATGTTTCTAAACAGAATCTTAGGGGTGTCCAGAGTTACAATGTCCATGTGCGTTTCTGAGGAATGATAGATTCTCCTTTCTCTATTCTAAGTCCAGTTTGTTCTTACAAACATTTAGAATTTCCCAGACAATGAGATACAGCTTTCTTGAGCCCAGAGCAGATGTATTCCTGTACTATGCATGTGCCATTAAAAGGTCTTGATATATCCAGACTCCTGGGCTTTGGCCCAGACCCTCTGGCCGTGCCCATGTGAATACTGCATTTGCTTTTACACAATTCTCAATCTTATCAAGAACTCTAGTGAGCTAAGCCTCATGAAATGCCTCACAGGACGAACCAAAGATGCTTTGATTGCTTGCATTTAAGGGAAGAGAGATGTCCCTGCCTTATATCTAATGCCTTCTTGTCACCTGGCCCAGCTGTCTTGGTGGCATTGGCTCTGGTGAGTGATGAGGGAGGGGGCTGTCTGCTCTAGGAAACCTATGCTGGGCTGTCAGACAGAACCAACTTCCACCTTCCCTATTACTATTTCTTTTGGGAATCAGGCCCTGAGGCCTACACAGGACCAAGCCAGGCTATGTCCACAGATTTTACTCTAAGAAGTCCCAACACTGTCAAGTCAGACTCTGTTTATTGTGTTTATATTACTGTTATTTTTAATATGGTCTCATGTTGCCCAGGAACGCCTGAGACTCCTGATCCTTCCGCCTCTATGTCCATGGTGTTGTATATGAGGCATGTCACCACACTATCAAAACAAGTGTCTCCTATTTGGGGATAATCCTGTCAATGATGTCCCCTCCTGCCTGATGACACTTTGGGGACATTCCATAGCTGTCAGCTTAATGAGCAAATTAAGGGCAGAGGAAGACAGACTTATGCACACCTAACAGTATTCCAAGCAGAAGGAAATGAATGCTAGGTGCTCCTGGAATGTGCCACAGAAAGCAATGAAGGAAGCAGGGGAAGACATTGTATCCCTGCTGTCACAACAGTGTCAATGCTCCCTCCCTTCAGGTCTATGTCCTTTTAGAAGTCATTAGAATGGGGTGTGTATACAGTCAGGCACCGACCCTACCATGCTGAACAATAAGCCTTCCAGAACCTCCAAAGCCCTCTGTAGTCTCCCCTCTATCTTGAATCTGGTGGGAACCTTGCCTTTCCTACAGCATTTGGCCATAAATGTCTTAATCACTAGACAACACAGTGTTGAGAGTTTTGCTGGTTTTGAAATAGGTTTTCAAAGTTCTTAATACATTTATTTATTTGTGGATGTATATGGGGGGAGGGGCAAGCTTACAGTATAGCATGTGCATGGGACCAAGGACAACTTGCAGGAGCTGGATCTTTCATAGTACCATGCCCATCCCTGACATCAAACCCAGGCTGTCAATCCTGACAGCTCCTTTATTCTCTGGGTCACTTCAACAACTCTTGGTTTTGAATGTATATGCATGTAGTTTTCTTTCTGTGTTTAAGTTTACGTGTGTGTAATATGTTTGGTTGTTTCTGTGCTGTGGAGTTTTACCCTTGTGGCTGTTTCTGGTGACCTGCACACTCATTCTACTGCACAAATACAGCACGGTTTTCGTAGCAATTCTCCTAATGACAGTCATTTGAATTGGGCTCCATCTGTAGTTATGACTAACTGCTTTGCTCTAAATGACTCCTTGACACACATCTGGAATATTCCTTAGTCAAAGCATTGATGAGTATCATTTTGCCACTTAATGCCTCACTGTTTTCTTAAGGGACTGTGTCTGCATCTGGGGACTCTCATCTGGAGTTCATCTTTTCCCTGGCATCAGAGGCATCTGTTTTAAAGGGACTGTAATATCTATCACCTGACTCCTTTATCTTTATCACTATGGTTCAAAATGGAACAGTGAGGCTGCAGAGAGAAGTTAGTTCAAAGTTTAGGTGCTACTGCTACTATCAAATTATGTTTTGAGTGAGGGAAATCCCCATGTAGTAAAACGTAAGTACATTCTTTTCCCTATGTAAGTGAAATCCCAGGGTCAGCCCCCCAGGCTACTCTAGTCATCCAAAGCTAAAGCACCCTTCATCTTTGTCTACTGTCCTCTGTGCACAAGGTGAGCTGTTTCAGCTCCAGATGACAGAGGTATGTTCTTGATCACCGCGGGAGTCAACAGACTGGACCACTGGCTCACCACCTGTATCACTGTACTCGTGAGTCTAGGGCGGTATGATAAAGTCTAGTCTAGCCTGGGCTATAATGGGAGACCCTGTGTTAAAAACAGAAAGGAGAGGAAGAGAAAAAGGTTGGGGGGGTTGTTTGTTTGTTTGTTTGCTTGCTTGTTTTTTTTTGTGTGTGGGGTTTTGTTTTGTTTTGTTTATCTTTGAGGGCTTGAAAGACAGGTCTAGAGTTAAGGTCGTGCTTCCAGGGGACCTGGGTTAGGTTGGCAGCACCTATATGGCAGCACACAGCCTTCTGTGACTCTAGTTCCAGAGGATCCAAAGTCTTCTTCCTGCCTCTGCATGCACCAGGCACACACGTGATGCACACACATGTATGCAACACTCTAATATGAAGTAAATTAAATGAACCTTAAAGTTTCGTCACTTGTATACATTTTCAGAATGTTACCACAGTGATCTTTCCCCTGTCTCACTTTCTTTTCTTTGCTCTCCTTTTCTTCTTTCCTGACTCTCCTCCTATTTCTCCTCTCTCTCCCATCACTTCTTTTTGTTCTATTTCCCTTTTCTTCTCACTTCACTCACACCTCTCTCTTTCTACCTTTTCTCTCTTTCTCTCTCCTTCTCTATCTTTCCCTCATTTCACATTCTCACCTCCTTATCTTCTTCTTCCTTTTCCTTTGCTCCCTGAGCAAAACAAGAATATTCTTTTTGCATGGTAGTAAATTAATCCTTTCCTCAAAATAGAGGGGCAATCTGTGAGGGAATTCTGCTTAATTCACAGTGAGAAAGATCTACTTCTAACCCAGATCTTTGAGGAGGAAAACATGCCTTTAGTCCCAGTCGTTGATGTGCAAAGGCAAAACTTAACCCAACTCTTTTCAGGTAGGAAGATCCAGCTTTAAATGGAACCCATTTTCTTCTGGTAGCCTATACAAAAGACACGAAGAAGGGAGGTCTCTTTCCTTGCCTCCTTGCTATCCCTTGATAGTAAATCCATTTCTTTGCTGGAATTAGAGCCTACTCCTTTGGAATTTCAGGGTAGACTAAAGACCAGCTGAGACATCAGATCTTGTGGACTGAGCAACTTCTGTGTTCTTAGACTTCTCTTTCATAGGCAGCCATCGTTGAGTTAGTCAGAGGACAGCCTGTAAGTCATTTTTAAGCATCATCTTTTTTATATGTAAAGAGATTCAGTCTATAAATTCTGTTAATATATAAAAACCCTTATTAATAAAGTGAGCATTTATAGAAGACATTTCAGAGCACGTTGGGCATCACAAAAGTCTGAGCAAGTTACAAAGCTCAAAAGCCCACATTTTCTTAACCTGTTTTTCAGGTGGTGCTTTGATGCTGGCCTTATTGGTTTCTATCACTTCTGGACAAGAAAGTAAAATAACAAAAGTCTGAAATTTATCAAGTGGAACACAAAGTAATATAATTAAATGAGTATATCACATGGAGAGATTCGAGTGGAAGTGAAGAACGGAAAGCCAAAGGTCTTAGCTTCTATGGGCCAATACCTGACACCACCACCTATGTGAAGACTAGAAGACAGTAGACTTTTTTTTTTAATCCTTGATTTGAAAGAACCAGCCTGGTGACCTGCAGGATTACTCCATCCTCACTCAGATTAATTCTTTAACTCGCTATCATTCACAGAAGTCAAGCCTATTCCGGAAGAACTTCACAATTCCTCAATATACTCTGACTGAGATCTGCTGTAGTAGAAAGATCAAACATCTTTCACCCTTTCTAGCCTTGCACATACATGATCTACACTAAAGGCATGTGTCCTCTGCTACAGGCGCCATCCCTTCCAGATAGTCTGAAGCTTCCTCCCAACACTGCCTAGCTTGAAGATCAAGAGGGACTCTGTACCCCACCTCCACCCCCAAGGGAGTCCTCTCCATCTTGTCTTTCATCAGATGGGCCTAATTTGCATCTTCATCCTAGATGAGTGGTGAGAGATCTGTCCCAACTTGACAGTTGATGGGGCTTTGCCATGACCCTGAACTCACAAGATCCCTGCATGTATGAGTGGAAGCCCAAGAAAATTAGCATGCGCACCTAAGATATGTGTTCCTATAGGTCTCCAGAAACTTTTATATTTGTTTGGGCGTGAACCAGTCCAACTAATATAGCACACATACCTGAGAAAACAAAAGTCAACTGCAAGTACTGGAGAGGTGGCTCCTCCAATAAGATAATTTGTTGCTGTCCTACATAACCCACATGACAGCTAGCAATTCTCTGTAAAGCCAGTTCCAGGGGGAACAATCTTCCTCTTAGGGCTTCTGCAGAAATTGGATGCATGCATGTGTTGCCCAGACATTCAGTAGGAAAAACACCAATAAGTATAAATGAAAAGGCACCAAATGCATAGTCAAGGCCAAAGGCACATTAAAAACAAAACAGAACAAAAAAAATTCCCAAACAGGTCTTGGAAGTTTATTACCTCTTCTGTGCTGATATCACATGCTATATTTCAAGAAAACCAGCGTCCACTTGTCATTTCCTGATTTCTTTTATGCACGCAATCTTAATGAAAGTCCTGTGAGGTTTTAGAGAAATACAGTTGTTTCTCACTAATTTGTTATGTATGACTACTTCGTGAAAATGTGTATATGGAATACACTGTTTTAGCGGTAGCTAAATATCTGACCTCAAGAATACAATGTGGACAGCTTTTCTATTAATAAGTGGGTATCCACAAAGTGTGCCATGCCATCCACATTCAGGGCACCATCCCTCTGCATGACCCTAGCTGGATGGCTAGATAGGAATTCACTATGAAGCCCAGGCTGCCTGGCACTTGCAGACATCAATCTCTGCTTATGAGTTTTGGGTTACAGGGGTGTGACATCACCCCTTAGTGAAGAAGGATCTTAAGAGTAAAGAATTAGAAATTGCTTTTTATTCTTAAAAATACATTCATTTTACTGAATAAAGTCTTAAAATACACAGTCAATATATATAGTACATAGCATTAGAAAACTATTAAAAATAATGATGAGAATAAAAGATATAATGAAAAATAACAAAACTTCAATCCAAAACAAAGTAAACCAATAGCACAATAAAAACAAAACCTAAGCAAAAACAAGGCAAAAAGAAATTAAGCTAAGCAGAATTCTCTTGCTGTAGACCAAGAAAACTTCAGGGAGCACCAAGCTGTCCAAAGGTATCGCAGGTGACTCAGATCTCCTCTATGAATCCTTTCTCAGGAATGGTTACATCAGTCCATGCTGTGAAACTGGAGAACTCAACTCATTTTCCTTCTTAAAGAACAAATGACTGCCCCAAGGAGCAAGGGCCTGTTGTCATCTCTGGAGTGCATTATCTTCAGGATCATATGGGTGTGCCATGGAGTCAGCTTCAGCACTGGACTGAAGAGAGAATCCCAAGCTTCTGGGTGTGGTCTATCTGGATAACAGTGTGACATCAGTACTCTTCCTTGTCAGATATCCCACCACATTTGCAGGGCTAAGGACTCAGTCAGTTTACCACAGCCCTCGACAGTAAAGTGACAGAGTAACTCTTGCTTGTCAACATAGCCATATTGTGCCCCTCACAGAGGCTAGTTGGCTATCAGCTACACTGGGTAATTTGTGGTGAGTCCGCTGAGCTTCAGGATTCTTTCTAATGTTTTTCTTCTCTGGAAATTGTGAGTCAATGGAAATATGTATCAGATTGGTGATGGATCACTTACAGGTAGGCTGATATTTGCCTGACTGGTGAGTTCAAAGTGATGAGGGTGTGTCTTTTTCTGAGGAGTTCTTGGTCCTAGTGTGGAGAATGTCACGAGATCAAGTTTCTGTAGCCTCTTTTTCCTCCTCATTGGAGCTAGAGAAATGGTTCAGGAGTTAAGAGCACTGTCTGCTCCTTCCTGTTAAATTTCAAGCACCACATGGCAGCTCACAACTCCAGTTCCAAGGGATGCATCGCACCAGGCATACATATGGTGCACATTTCTGTATGTGCCAGCAAAATATCCATATACATAAAACAACAAAAATTTTAACAATCATAAAAAAGAACACACACACACACATATATATATATATATGGAAACTCGAACTCACAATGATCTGCCTGACTCTGCCTCCTGAGTGGTGGGATTAGAGGCTTGCATGCCTGGCTTCCCCTAGGCTAGTTTAGTCCTATCAGAATGATATCAGAGTCATGGATGGATATATATATATATATATATATATATATATATATATATATATATATAGAGAGAGAGAGAGAGAGAGAGAGAGAGAGAGAGAGAGAGAGAACCACTAAGTCCTTCTACTTCTGGGCAACTGAACCTGATCGCTATTACATGAAACTGAATCAGATCAGAGGCTGCGATCTGAGAGAGACAAACAATCCAAAGAGCTCTTCGCAGACAGCTTAGCCAAAACAGGAAGTTTCCTATTCAATGAGAGACCCAGGCTCAAGGGAGTAAGGGAGAGGGCAACAGAAAAAGACAAAAGCACTGGCTGCCATTATCTGGCCTCCTAACACACTCACTAATGTACACATCTCCACAGACATGCATACATCACACACACACACACACACACACACACACACACACACACACACACCACACCGCACCACACAGAAATTACAAGTGAATAGAAAACAGTAAGGAAGATATCAGGCTAGGTAAAGAATTGAATTTAAACTTGGCACACCAGCTGTTTCTAGCAAGATCCATGACTCTGATATCCCTCCGATAGGACTAAACTAGCCTAGGGAAAGCCCAGGGGAGCATGCACTGCTTGGAGCATGTTTGTGTGCTTGGAGATTTTTTTCTCCTGAAGCCCTAAAATTCCCACTCAATGCCTCAAACCTGTCATAAGCCCCTCCCCTCAGCCATGGTCATCTAGTCAGCTCCTGGCTAGGAGACAGCAGCGATACCACTCACAGAGCACAGGGCTGCCGGGCTGCCATTCGCCTGCAGTCAAGGGACACCAAGAGCTGGACACGTGAAGTGGTGAGGAAAAGATGAAACCACACTGCGGAAAAGATGACGTTGAGAACAATTCTTTTGGCATTTGCAAAGGGCTCTCCTCCTCCCAAGCTGTTTCTAGCCAGTGATTTCACATGACCAGATGAGCCACAGGCCCCTGACCTCACTCATCAAAGCTCGGTGCTACTCACCTATAATGACATGTGTGTGTGATATGTGATTGACACATATGCCTCAGTGCTTGCTTGTCAATCATCTAGTTTCTCCCAAGAGGCAAACTCCACAGAAAGACTTATAAATGATGACAGAAATGAAGAGTTGGGTGGGATGTATGTAGGAGGCTGGATAAGTGGGTGTATAGGTGTGTGTGTGTGTGTGTGTGTGTGTGTGTGTGTGTGTGTGTGTGTGTGTTAGACAAGTGGGCAGCCTTCCCAAGGTGTCTTAGCCTACCTGTTGCTTCTTAGCTCTGACGTCACAGATCTTCCTGTGGGCCTGCTCTCAGAGCCTCTTCACCTCCTCACAGGATTCTTGCAACAAAATCTGCTCCTCTTGCAGGTGTCTCTGTCCTCCTGTTTCAACTTGTTTACTTTTTCCTTGAGATAAGTCCACTCACTCAGGCATTAGCTGCGACGGATGCTAAACCACCATCAAAAAATGGTGAGCCCAGCCAGAATCCATCTGTCAACCCCACCTACAAGTACCACCGTCTTTGCAAGGTCACAGGTAGCCAGACTGCCCCAGACTGAGGTCCACAATAGAAATGCAGTCAAGGTAAATCAAGAAAATAGCCGAATTCCAAAAATTCCCACTGAAATTCTTCAAACCCTGACACCAAAAGGGATCCAAATACCTCCAAAAGCAGGGACTGGTCTTCATCTGTGCTTATCTGTCCATGGTATTAGGAAACCATCATCAGATAGAGGCCAAAATGCTTTGGGAGAGGACAGAAAACCAAACGGGAATACAGTTCACCTGTGAGTGCTAGGGAATCTAGCTCTAAAAAGGCCCAGGCTTGAGTAACAACCCCCTCATAGAGGAAAATCCTCCTTCGGGGTAAAAGACCCTTAATAGGATCACCTAAGACTATAGAAAAACACAAATATTTATAGTACTTTTCATAACAGTAGTAAAATTACAGTTATGAAGTAGCAACAAAAATGTTGATAGCTGGAGACCGCCACAACATAAAGAACTGTATTAAAGGGTCACAGCATTACAAAGGCTGAGAATCACTGATCTACAGGGCCTGAGGCTAGCAGGACAGCACTGGGAGGAGCTCACAGTATCTTCACTTTTTAGCAAAACTAGATCTAGAAGAACAAGTCCAAGAACCACCAGGCAGGCTGCTTGCTAAGAGGCAGAAGGGCTAGAACCAGAGCCCTTGTTTTGGTTCAAAGATAAAGAAGAGTAGAGGCAGTCCCTTCCATGAGTTGGGGTCCCAGCGCATCAGGCACTCACTTGCTTGTAGGAGTTGGTCTTCTCAGCTCTTTGCACTTCTCCAAGGCCTCACTTACCCTTTGGGCAATGTCTGCATGACCAAAATCGTCTGCGTATGCTCCATCTTCAGCACCTCAAGGTTATACATCCTGTAGTAGGATGTGGCCTCAAAAGCAAAGAACCCTTGAACACAGGCCTCAAGGATCACATGAATTTAGGCTGACTGCTGAACTACCCCAGCTCAGTGGATGCCACATCCTGGCGCCTATGCGCTGGGGAATCCTGGTGCTTATTAATGGTCCTAGGACAGCAGAGGCAAGGAATCCAAAGGGATGGAACCAGGGCAGAATGAGAACCCTCAGTGGGCATGGAGGAATGCATTTGACCTCCAAGAAGTTCCCAGGAGTCTGGTACAGATATGTACCTAACTGAAACCTGTAATTTCATTTCTCCTGTCTTCAGAGCAGGAAGGTTTGATATTGGGTTTCTATTGCTACACAGATGCCCAGAGTACATACTCAGCATTTTCAGAGAGCAGACCCAACATTAGGATTCTAATATGCCTCCAAGGTGAGCACACAGTAATGATTGAAGCTGGGCCCCCTGGCCTCAGCAGTGGTATCACCTGGAACCAGTGAGACAGGCAAATTTTCAGACTGACCAGACCTCTGACAACCAAAATTCAGAGGGACGGACACACACACACACACACACACACACACATGTGCATGCATGCCTCACAAGCAATTAGGATGCCCAAAAAATTCATAGAGTGGGCATTGTCTCAGAGTATAAAGAAGACCAGAAAGAAGCTATGATAAGCCCCAGGCCTTCCAGTCACACACTGAGATGGACCAAGTGAGACAAAGCCTCTCTTGAGGCCGTCAGGAGCACTCAGTACTCAAGGACCTGCTGGTCAAGTACAAAGACTCACAAATAAACTCATGGCACCGAGCATCTCCCTGAAGCTAACATTTGCCAAGGTCTCTTAAAATGCACGTTGAGAGATCACACATTGCTGTTCCTATCCCCAGACTATGATCTAAGCCATAGGCTCTGCTTTTCATTTGGAGGAATTAAAACAACCTACCTTGGACATATTGCTCTTACCCGGGCTTCAGTTCTGCCAAAAGGATACACTTGGTTGGGGCATGAGGATACCCTTGAGGTGCAAAGTCCTGTAGCCTGACAAATATTGGGGATGACACTATGGGGTCAAAAGAGAAAAAAGAGAAGTGGGCATAATGACCACTTGTTGTTCAAATCGTTGTTGGGATATTGAACCAGAATTGCATGCAGTTCATCGCTCTCATAGGTCACCGTTGGTAGCTTAAGGGTCAGTTTATCCTTCTTATTCATCTGCTAACCCTGTTCAGTGAGAAGGGGTTAGGGATTGAATGATGCCTCCCCAACAGTCTCTATACATAGAAAAGCACAGGTGAACTTGTATAGACGAACATCACAAAGTCAGGAAGACCTTCTTGAGACCCAAGAAGAAGCAAGACGAAGGAATGCACAGAACATAAGGAAGCCCTGAAAGAGCCGGGCAGCTTGGCTCAACCCGGGGCCCGTGAGCCATGTCCCTGTCCGCAACCACGTGACTAGGCACGTGCCACGACCCCTGTGCACTCCTCCTGCCCCTGGAAGGCATAATTGACCCCAGCCATGCTGTTATGGGGTACAATGTCAGCTAATATCTGATGGAATGTGAGAATGTTCTAGAGTCCTACTGCTTAGCATGACTAATATTTGATTAGCTGAGCCCAAGACTAAAAGTACCTGAATGGGTGAGACCATGGCACATTGCGAGGGGAATTTCCTCCCTGTATTTGAATAAGATGTCCAATGGAACTTAAAGGAATCCACTGAAGATAAGTGTAGCAACACTGCCCTGACACCTCATCAGCCACTCTGTGACCCCTCTGCCCCTCTTTCCCCCTCAGGATAAAATTGAAGAACTCCCAGCACAGTAGATGCAGCCATGACAATTCCTGGCTCTTCTGATCTTCCTATCAGAAATCTTCAATGCTGGGTCTGCTCTTTAAGAACCCAGAGAAGCAGGATTGCCCTGTAGCTGCCCATCAGCTGCCAGCTCCTGAGCCTCACTCCTGGAGAGCCCAGCTTGAGGCCACTTACTCCAGGAAGCTCCCCATCTCTTCCCCAGGACTCGCTGTGCCTTCCCAAGGACCACTTGTTTCTTGCTGTTTTACACTGAAAACAAAGGCCAGCTTTCTTCTGCCCTTCTCTGTTTTTTTCTATACTCTTTATTTTCTCTTGGAAGCAGTCTGCTCAGTCTTGCGAACATGTAAATGGATAACCCTATAGGCAATGAAAAAATACTCCAAAAAAAAAAAATGGTGTCACACCAGCATTGGTGACATCACAGTGGATGCTAATGGCACTTCAGGATACAATAGTATGTTTAGAGAAGGGACTGTTAGGGTTACAACAAGGAGCACAGACCTATCTGCTAACTAGCTCTTCTGCATTCACATTAAGCCGAGCAGCACCTATTAGAGGCCTTTCCTGAGACCCAGGCCAAGCCCTTCAGCATCTCCTTCTACAAAGTGTAAAGATCTTTCTGTCTCATTAGAATCTTTTCACCACTTCATCCTGTGGGAAGGTGAAGTCTCACTTTTAAACACAGGCCAGGAATGGTCCTTCCCCTCCTTAGAGCTCTACTGGAGTAAGATGAGAAATAAAGGCTTATAGGAAATTAGTTCAGGATAACAGGGAGCCAAGATCAGTCCCATGAGGTGAACAAGGATTTGTGGGAAAATCCACAAGCCAGTTACAATGTATGAGGATGGCTGACGACTGTTTGTCATGTCAGAAGAAAGCTAAGTCACATAATTAGTGGTGGAAATTTCCCCATTGCTTGGGTAAAATCCATTACAGTCATCATGCTTTTTTAGCAAAGCTGTGCTCAACTAGTGACATGTCAGACTGTCAATACCTAAGGACTAGTGCTCCCCAGACACCAGAAGCAAACACTGGCATGAAGAGTGATGGTCAAAATATGAGCTTCAGTTTTAGGAAAGGTGCCTGGCTGACGACATGTTGGGAACTCAGAAATGATAGGTGTCATTGGCAAGTTTGGTCCCACCCTGTAGTGGCTGTGAGGTACACCCTAAGAACCTCTGGCTTTGCCCAGGAGACGCTGTTCTCCTTCATTAGCAGCACATAACCTAAAGGAATCCAGTGAGGAGTGAAGTGCAATGCTGGTACTAGACCTCATTGGTCCCTCTGTGCCTCCTTCCCACCCAGAGTGAAAGTAGCATAGTAGCTGCAGCTGTGACAATTCCTGGCTCTCTACCAAGCTAAGCATAAGAAATCCTTGACTCTCGGTCTGCTCTTTAGTTACCAGAAAAGCATCCTAGGCCCATTGCTTCTCAGAAACTCCCAGCTCCTGCTTCCACTCCTTCAAGGCCACGCCCTTCAGGAAGCTCCCCATTGTGGCCCAGGCTGTGCCGTCTTCTCCAGGACCATTTTGGTCTTTCCAGCTTCTTCCTGCATCTCTCTGGGCTCTCTGTGCCCTCCATTCTCTCTCTGAAGCAGATTGCTCATTGTTGACAGCATGGCTATGGGTATACCATATAGTAAATGAATGATTGCTCAAGCAGTAGTTTCTATCACCACAACAATGGTGACATCACAGGAGATGTCAAGCCTCTCCAAGTGATAATTGAATATCCAGGGAGGGGACTGATGATGTCACATGGTATAGCCATTACCTCCCTGCTAGCTACCTCACTTGATAAAGGTGCCCTTTCCAGGAGGTTCTCTGGGGTCACGGGGGAAGCCCTTCAGAACTTCCTCCTTCTAATACCAGAAATCTAGCTCTCTTCTTCATTAGAAACTTTTTAATCCATGAGGAAATGAAGGCCCACTTTTCAAACACTTCCCAGGAATGGCTCTTCCCATCTTTATATGCATATTCAGTAAGATGAGAAATAAAGAATGCTGGGAAATTAGGTCAGGATGAGAAGAAGGAAGTGGAATGAATCCTCTGAAATGAATAAGCATCTGGGGAAGATTCCAGGACTGTAACCCTTTGGGGGTGGGGTCACAAGAAAGAGAAATCACATATGTAGTGATGTAATTTACCTGAGAGTTTCAGCAGAGCTCACTCCTGCTTTGAGGAAGTTAGTGGAGATGTGATTTGCTATGCATCGTTCTGGCCACTCAGGTCAAGCCACCTGAGTCCCGGGTCAGCACAGATGAGCCCTCAGATAGTGAAAGCAGACAATACCAGAAAGAGTCTGATGATTCAACCCTGGAATCAGGAGGCTGAGGACACAGTAGTGACAAGTAAGAGGCCAGCCTGAATTATGTAGAGGCATCATGAGTGAGAAACACACACACACACACACACACACACACACACACACACACACACACACACACAGAGCTCAGTCATATGGCTAAACATGTTATACATTACTGCTATGATGCTTCAACCAGCAAACAAATGTGAAATTCCTTGGTCTATGCCCCCTTTGTGGCAATGCTCTTGCCAATGTGGCTTTTCCAGCTTTGGAAACATTACCCATTAGAGGAGCATGAGAATGGCTGTCAAGGGGCATGGGAGGGACAGGCAAGTCACAGACAAGTGGAGGAACTCAGGGTTATTGCAGAACACACCTTATTAAAGCCCCACCTTATCTTTCTACTTACCCTGGCAGTCCTGTAAAGAGGAGCCTGCCCATAGTCTGCCTGGATTGCATATTCTTCAGATACCTGACTTTTACCTCCAAAGCATTTCCCTTACGCTCTAGGCTTTATGAGGACTGTTGGATGATCTGTGTCTTTTCATATGTTTAAGCTCTAATCCAGTAAAGGAGGCTTTCAACTTTATTTATAAATAGGATATTATAGAGACTAGCACATTGAGGCAATACTGGAGTTTAGGAGCAAGGCATGTGGCTAAACGGATATGAAAAGTCTTTATGAACATAGAGATATGGGTGGAGAGGAGAGTAAAACAGAAAAAGATGATGGATGGATGGATGGATGGATGGGTGGATGGATTAGAAGATAGATTGTGCACACAAGGTCATAAATAAGCCAGTGGGTCTAGAAGGCAAGGTACGAATTGCTGCCTGGAAATCTATTTTGTAAAGATAAAACATACAATAGAATTTCTGGAGTACAGATTTGCTATTTGCACTAAGACATTTATGTGCATGATTTAATAAAACCAGCAGCTTGGTCTTCATGTGGGTTCACCTATTAGGGGAGCAAGGGCTGTCTCTGACATGGACTCTGTTGCCTGCTTTTTGATCACTTTCCCCTGGCAGGGCTGCCTCCCCAGGCCACAGGGGGAAAGGATGCATTCTATCCTGATGCGACTTCATGTGCTAGGGTTGGTTGGGGGAGGCGCCCTGTTTCTTAGGAGTAGGGGAGGGGGGATGGGAGGAAGAGGAAGGGAGGATGGGACCCGGAGGTGAAGAGGAAGGGGGTTATGATTGGTATATAAATGAATATACAAATCACTGAGGTCAAAAGTGTGGGCGCAGGGCATAGATTTGCTTGGGCACCAGCTCCTGGGAGGCTGATTGGCCAGGGCTCCCTGTTCCCTGAGGTCAGAGCTGGGTGAGAGCAGGACCTCAGGTGCGCACTGACTCCCTCCTTGTCCTACACTTGTCTCATAAGAACACTGCCCTGCCACAATGTCCCTCTGAGTCACTGCAGCCTACTGCTCCCAGTAGATCCAGGCCTTGGTGGCTCTGAAGGCAATAGCAGCTGGGCACCATGGCAGCCTCGTGGCACTTTCAAAACCTCCTGCCACCTGCTGTGCACAAAACATGACTTATGGTTTTAGGAAGGAAGAGGTGGAGCCTTCTTGGCTGAGGGCAAGCACATGACTAGCCACCATCTTTGTTTTGGGAAAATTGTGGGTATGCCCACCATCTTTACTAAGGGCTGCCAGTCCTGTTCAAATCCTTGCTGAACTCCAAATGCAGGTTTTATCTTTTATGCTTCTTCTACTTGGTCTACAATGGTATATTTAATTACAGGATTAAGTTTTACTGACTTGGGCCCAGGGGTCCCACTCAAACTAAGGCACCAGCCAAGGACAATACAGGCCGTAAACTTCAAACCTCTACCCAGATCTAGCCAATGGACAGGACATTCTCCACAGTTGAGTGGAGAGTGGGGTATGACTTTCACACGTACTCTGGTGCCTCATATTTGACCATGTCCCCTGGAGGGGGAGACCTGATGGCACTCAGAGGAAGGACAGCAGGTTACCAAGAGGAGACTTGATACCCTATGAGCATATAAAAGGGGAGGAAGTCCCTCTTAGGCACAGTCATAGGGGAGGGAGTAAGGGGAAAATGGGAGGGAGGGAAGAATGGGAGGTTACAAGGGGTGGGATAACCATTGAGATGTAACAAGAATAAATTAATAATAAAATAATTTTTAAAAAAGTTTTACCGACTCTCTGAGTTTACATTTTCAAGGTTATATTTTTACAATATGCTGCATATATAATTCAACTCTGGCTCAAAATGTTTTTGTATAATATTTTACTTCTAACTTATGTATTTACTAATTCCTAGACACATGAATAAATAAATGTTGTTCCTCCTGTCATCAGATGCTCTGGGTTCACCTACAGACTTCCTGGCTAATGGGATTGATATAATAAATTCAAATAAAATTCTAAAATTGTTCTATAATGTTCTGCTGTGTTGCTACATTGAAATATATTAACTATATTCATTTGTTTACAATGTTATAACTTAATTATTATGTCCTACCATCATTCTCAAAAGCTTAAAAATCACTGCCTTGGAAATATGTTTAGCCTTTTTTTCTGAATATGGTAGTGTTACGCATCTATTAATATACCTTAGACTTTCATAAGCTATGGACCTTCTAGGAACTAAATCATACAGGAAACTGTTCTCTCTTTTTGTGGACTGTGTTTATGTTTTTAAGGCTCCAACTTAACAGGGATGAAACCCAAAATCCTAGTCTTTAACGATTAAAATTTTATAAATAGCCAGGCATGGTGGCACACACCTTTAATCCCAGCACTTAGGAGGCAGAGGCAGGTGGATAACTGTGAGTTCGAGGCCAGCCTGGTCTACAAAGTGAATCCAGGAAAACCAAGGCTGCACAGAGAAACCCTGTCTCAAAAGAAAACAAAACAAAACAAAAAAATCTTTAAAATAATCAAATCATTTAACATGTTCAAGAATATATTTTTAGTAGTGCTAAGAACTGATTTGATTTATTTTCAATGTTAAACATAGAATAAGATCATAACATTCTGCTTTTTGTTTGCAAGATGAAGTTTAGAGCAAATAACTAAGGACTGATAAAGGTGGCTTAACTCAAAGATACGAGCCCTCAAGCTTGTAAGAGATCTGTTGAATTTGGTATTTAACATATGTAATCTTATTGTAATAAACAGAGTTCCCAAAATCCTACAAGTAGTTCCCCAAGGTCTCAGAAGATTTGGGCACAATGGCAGATGTCTTCAAACCTGGATTGTGGTATGCTGACCACTGGAAAGCACTGCCCCCAAATGCCTCATCCTCTTGCTAAGACCTAGCCTGAACTGTGGACAAACTGGACACCCAGATAGTTATTGCCTCGTGTTGCTGAAAACAAGGTGATGCCAGTCTCTTTATGTTCTCCTTACACACACACACACACACACACACACACACACACACACACACACACACACACACACACACCACAGATCTGCACCTGATGGCCAAACAGCCTACCCACTTTGCCACAGAAACCTGAGACAACTGTCTAGGTACTGCAGTATAACTAGTCATCTCTGTCACTTTGATTGCTACACAGATTCATTTCGATTACAGTTTATCCTTCTCAGGTGTCTGATCACATTGACAGCTAAACTAATGGTAGCTTGATAGCTAGAGAACAGGCAAGTAGCTCCTTAACCCAAAGTAATCTGCCATGTTATTTCATTAGCCAATTCTTAATTCATTAGCTACTTAAAACTATTAGATAATAGATTTCTTATTTAAAAAGGCAAACATGTTAAAGATAAATAGGCTTCAGATACCTTCTCAGTCCTCTTCCTGTTCAGGGGACCAGGCCTTACATTTCACTCCTATTGATGCTGCTATCAGGTCTAGATACAGTCTGCCTTACTACCAGAATCAAGAACCAGGTCTCAGATATAGCCTTTTACTAAAGGATAGTGGCTGTTCACAGTAATTTCACCTGTGTCTCATGGTAAATAATTAGATACAGATACAGAAGTTTAAATTAAAAACTTAAGCTTCTAAGAAAGTATGTGAAGATCTAAGAAAGTGTTTTAAGGTTGATAAATGCAAGTTATGAAGGTTGGAGGGTCTAAAGGATGTTTTAAGGTGTCCAAAATAGATAACAATGCTTCAGATTTCTTCCTGTTGCTGTGCTATTGTTGTACAAATTGTCTAGAGCTTTGACATTAATCGCTGGAGCTCTGTTTTATTAATCTACCTACAGTTTAAAAAATCCACTGTATGACCCACTATCATAGTTCCAAGCTCAATATTTAAATTTCCTTTGGTTTGACTTTTAAATATAGACTTAAAACACTTCCCATTGTGCTTAAATTATATTCTTCCAGTCTTCTGTGCAGGGGGAAGAAGCCCTCTTTCATGATGTGTACTGATGCTGAAAATTAGGGTCAAGTGAGCCTTTGCCCTTCTGCTTTACAGGAGGTTTCTGTCCTCCTCGCATTACTATTTTACAGATGTCAGAAAGATCCATAAGGCTTCTGCCCATTCTACGATCACCTCAAGGCATATTTGTGCTTTTAACTCAAAGTTTTTTCCCAAGCCTCTGCTATGCTATACCACAAAATGTGTGTCTGCTACCTTCTCCTACAATGTGTATTTCACTGCAGATTGCAAACAATGATGATGCGAACATATCTAAAATTTACCTCCTTTTGTAAACTTAGAAAGATTCTTGAAAGCTGCAGGAAATCCACCTCTCAGGCCAAGTGGAATCCAGATAAGTACTGCCAATCAACAGCCTAAGTTCCCCACCTATTGCCTGTCTCAGAGGGTGGATTCCTCACCCTTTCCCTGGTTTGGGGAGTCCCCTAACTACTTGATTGCTACATTATTGCACCCAACACCAGCTGATTGCTTAGTCTTCCCTTCTGGTTGACATAAATGATTCCTGCCGTTCTTGCCACCCTACATCCCAGCCCTTTATCTAGGACCTCCTCCCTTGGGCGAGATCTCCCTCTGCCACCATGGTTCTGTCTCTGTCCCTTATCCTTCATGTTTGAAACCCTAGCACTAGGTGACCATGTCTGCGAGGGCCAGGCTCTGCATCTCTGACCAGTGCTGATGAGAAGCTGGAACAGATTCCACCAATTTCATTGAGTCAAACTTTGCAGTGGGGGATGCCCCAGTGGGGCATCACTGACTTCCACTCTTCCCATGGAAATAGACCATTTGCCGTCCCTCCAGGCATCCCTCTGGGATACCTTCTGGACAATTTTAAATCCCTATGCCCATACTAAGGGCTGCCAAGCTTACATGCCTCTGTAACAAAACGTGGCCTTAATATCCCTTAAATGACAGATCCAAAGATCCAAAAATTGCTACCAGCAACAGGATAAATGGAAAGACGTTCCCATGTTCAAGATTTTCTCTTCTTTGCTCCAAAAATTCCGTCTTTGCTCGCTCTCCCAAAAGTTTCAAATGTACACCAAAAGGAAATTTTTTCCCTAACCTACTAACTTTGTTGCCTGCCCATATATATGTTCCAGTATCTTACATCCAGGACCATCCTAATTCAGCTACCCACAGGTGCACCAATCCAACGTCACAGATTGTGTCAGCTGGACCTGCATTGTCTGTCCTAGCTGCAGATGGTCTCAGACCCTGGACAGCCAATACAACAGCCTTCTCTTCCCGGACTCGGCCAACATTTCAGCCTTTTGACCCCCTGTTGCCGCCCCAAGGTCAGCAGGAAGCAGTTAAAATGGTTGATTTCTTCATCCATTTATCCATTTATTATCAACAAAAGGTTGGAATGGTGTGTCTCAGATGCAGGACAAGCACCTCCAGGTTCTCCCAGAACTCCTCAGTCCTTATCTGCTGCAGGACTTGGCTGGTATAACCTACCCTCTACCCTGAACTTTCCAGGGCAGAGCATTTCCTTTCCCTTCCCCATATAATCTAGACAATTTTTTGCTCTTGTTTTTCTTCCCCCCCCTCTCTCACTCTCTCTTCCCGCCTACATGGCAGCCAAGAACTGCTTGCAAATGAACCTACCTTTATATACTTTAACCTACCTTGTATGAAAAGCAATCTTTTTTTTTAATTATAAGAAAAAGGAGGAATACTAGTATATGGGCAGCTTCACAAGCCTGCCTCCAGGCTGCCTAGCAACCTCTGATGTCATCACAGGCCACCCACCAACAGTTGTGTGCCCCTGACCAGGATATAAAAGGGGAAACCCACCTCTCACTCTCTCTTGTTCTCTCTCTCTCTCTCTCTCTCTCTCTCTCTCTCTCTCTCTCTCTCTCTCTGTCTCAGTGTCTCTTCCCCTGGGGCTCTCCTCCCCTTCCTTCCCTCCAGTATCCCTTTCTACAATAAATCTCATATGACGCACGTTGTGTGGTGCATATTTCATACTTAACAGTAGTTATTTCATTTTTTTCTCAAGAAAGAAGACAACCCTGTTCATGAGCAATACCTCCAGGTTTGTTTTCAGTTTCCTTCCAGGCTAATAAGAGTGGGATTGTAGTCACCAAATTTTCAGCTTGCCAGTTAGACATTGCATGTGAGTTTAAGGCCACTCTGAATTACAAAGTAAAATCTTGTCTCAAAAATAAATAAAAAATAACTTTAAGAAATAAAACACAAGTGCATGAGTTTAACTGGATACAAACCTCTATTGCATCTTCTCCCTAGGCTTCTCATCTTTGTTATCATGAGGAAATCACTTGGTTTTTATGAGGTTTCATTTCATTATGAAATAATGAATAGAAGAATAATTTCTACATTTTTGGTGCTGGTATAAATTAAAGAGCTAGCCTTTAGAAGTACCACTCAAGCGAATCACATGTCTAATTTTAAAGCAATTGATAGAAACCTGAGACAGCACTGGTCCTTTTACTCTAGTCTCTTTGTAGAGTTCTGTGATTGACTTGGCGGTAAGCCAGTTCCTATTTCAGAATTCTTTACATCTAATTCCACTTTGAATCACACTTGCTGTGAGCTCAGAAGTTCTTGACCAAAAAGTAGTATACTTTTCTCTCACACTTTAATCATCAGACTTTACCCA
Source organism: Acomys minous (assembly GCF_964271855.1). NCBI lineage: Eukaryota > Metazoa > Chordata > Mammalia > Rodentia > Muridae > Acomys > Acomys minous. The sequence goes on from NC_140490.1 coordinate 9,471,349, forward strand.
GATCCCCTCCCCAAACCATGACTTTAGGCTTCTCTCGAGGACTATGAATCTACCATCAAAGGAACAGAGATCTGCATACAGATCAAGCGAGGTAAGAACACAGGCCTGCTCCAAAAATGTACTTCTAGATATTTGTTTTGGGGACAAGGTTGTTGTGTGCACAAAATTTCAGCTATTAGGAGATTGTTGGTGTGGAATTTATGTAAGATAAAAGATAAAATGTCCAAGAGTAGCCCACTGCTGAAAACAGCTAATATTGCCACACTACAGATTATCCATTATGCTTGAAAGGTGTATAGGAAGAAAATGCATATCATAGTAGAAAAACAGCAAAACACCAAACAAACAGGTAAGACCAAGTTGTCTGTTTTCAATTGCCCTGGTTCTACAAAGGAAAACAAAATAGACATATAGAGGCATTTCTACCTAAATAACTGCAGTAGTTTCTTCTGCTTGAGTGGTGTGTGTGTGTAGGTATTACTTGACTTCATGGGATCTTTGATGCCAGCCTGAGTTATGTGAGGCCCTATCTGAAAATATAAAAGAAATAATGGTGACAGAAAAAGAAGAGACCATGTTTCAAACTTCTATCCATCAACAGAGACACTGAGGCATCAGACCCTCTGGTCCTAAGAACCATGAGCAGCTTCACCTAAAAAACAGATGAGCTAGGACCTGGGATTCAGTAGAAAAATGAATGCTGCATATGGATCGAATGCTTATGTGCCTCTTTGGTCTTACATGTGGGTCCTACTTTTGAATTATCAGACTAATGTATTTAATTTAAAGTTCCTGTAAAGACCAGAAGGTAGGAAGGGGACCATTAAAGTGAAGAGGAAAATAGGCTTCAAGGGAAATGAAATGGTAGGAAAAAATGTGCTGTGAAAAAATATGGTGAGGGCCCTGCAAGTGGGAAAGTTTAAACAGGAATGGGAGCAGAACAGTGTCGTAAAGGACTTTTAGTGAGTGGAGTCTGGCATCTTAAGGATTTCTTGACCCTTTATTTTCTTACAAGTTTTAGGTCAACAACACAATGAGAACACAATCAAATATATTTTTCTTTGTAATTTAACTTCACTCATCCTATGAAATCAACTGTTTATTTAATAGGATGGGAGGATTCAATATAAATGGTAAATAATAACTAGTAGAAATCTTTAGGTTTTTGAACCCTCTTATCTATCTAGCTTTTTAGTAAAAAGCTACTAAAAAATGAAAAGTTCACACGTAAGTGTTTTCTTAGTAACAACCAGTTGGAAACAAACTGACACAAAAGACTGAGTGTAGTCAAGAGCCAGTCTCACTTAGTTGCTTCCACAAACTGAACCATCAGTTAAACTTCCAGAAACTTCTTTAACAATTTGGATTTGCAGTGGCTCTTAAGGACATGAATCTTGTGTCTTTTGAGTCAGTGTTAGAAACTGGTTCTCAGTAAGTGAGGCATACATGTTTGTCAGTGTGTTAGAGATCCAACCTTATTTCTTGATGTCATTTATTTTGCTTCTATAAGTATTAGAACTTAAAACACTTTGATGTTATTATTTTTCTATTGTTTTTAAATATGGATTATATTGATTTCTGTTGAGATGGTTTAAATTATTGATAGTAATTACTGAAAACAAGATTAAATTTTAGGGTTCATATGGATCAAATCTGAATGTTCTTTGAAAAATCATTGTATTGTTATTTTTGGTTCATAGTTTGCATAGAAATTTAGTATAGAGACTTATAAAATGTATAGAAGTATAGCAATTTACAAAACAACCCCAAATTTTGTAGTAACTTCTAGCTCAACTTGATCTTTAGAATATATTTACAACTGAGATCCACCAAAAATTCTAGTCTCTTAGAATCAGCAAATGGCTGAGAGCTATAAGGAAACTAGTGTCATTTGTTCTCTAAGTAAATGTCAGTGGACTATAACATTAATGTTAACTTCTCAAACATGGAAAAGAAAGACTGACAAGGGGGGTGGCTACATAGTATAGTAGAGATGGAAATAAGGCCTCTATAATAAAATCTCATTCTTCCAGAAAGGTCTTTAGTTGCTGAGATATGGGGATCCCATTCTACATTGACCAGTGGTTCACATCTAGTTGTGTCAGAGGCTGAAGGAATATTTTCACATAACTATTTTAATATAACTATGTTCAGGCCCTGTTATTTTCATGAACTATGTAATTGTTTGCATCTGCCCTATTTCGCTGAGCATTATATTTTCAACACTGATCCATGTTATAGAAGTACCATAATCATATGTAAGCATAGTCTAGGCTCTTTTCCCTTAAACCCTTAAGAATCACTGAGAAGAATGCAGTTAAGACTGCAGGTGTAAAGAACCTCCATTCTTTGCATGATTTCCAAGCAGCTCATGAATCTTCACTTTGAAATCTTCTTCATGACTCCCTTAAGATGCACGCACTGTGCATCACGGGGCTCGTGCTCCACTTTCCTTGCTGTCATGGCAGCAGGCTGCTCTGAGTGAAGAGACTTGATGTCGAATTTATTGTTCAGTTTTTTGTTCTTCAGACATTTGCTGAAGATGAGAAGGTGGAATGTTTCTTGTTTGGAGGGTTCATTTTTAAAGTGACTCTGTCCATACATATTAGAGTGTATGGATGCAGAAAAAGGGAAAACCTACTTAATATTTAACAGTTAAACATATTCATATATGCTTTACTATCAACAAAGTCACTAACTATTGATAAAAAGGTAAAAATAATTTAGTATAGAGTAAGAAAAACAACTAATATGCTTAACTTAGTATTGATTACAATCTTGATTACAACAAACATACATTACTTATTAAATATTCAAAAGTGAAATCTGTGATTTTTAGCATCACAGAGAATGCCTCATGTAAGAGATATTGCCTTACCCTACCTAAAAATGTTGAGTCCTATCAGTACATTTAAGCCCCTTTCCTGTTTGTTAGTAAATAGCTAGTAGACAAGCTTAAGTTAAATAAGAATTGAAATTGCTTAAGTGTTTGGGGTTGGTCTGATGCTATGTATTCTAACACTAATTACTAGGTCCCAAGATCTGTTTGCCTCCCAAAGGAGCATATTCTCACATACACCTGACCATGTTGTGTAAACCTGGCTCTACTTAATTTAAAGTTGATTCTTTCATGAGCTTGAAGGAGCCTGCAACTGGGCAGAAGAGAAGGAGGCAGAACTGTGGTTCCCAGAAGGACCACGAGGCTGTGAGTGAGGAGAGATGGAGGAAGCAGAAGATGTAGCAGGAGCAGAGGAAGCCAGGAGAAGGAAATGACCATGAAGCAGTTATTAGGATGTATACAGCGGGGCTGTGTGGCGAAATAGAAATCACGCCACTTGGCAGATCCACTTAAGAGGTTTACTAAGGGAAGGGAATACAGAGACAGTCTCTGGAGACACAGGACAGAAGAAGGGGCCGGGGGATGGGAGGAATTCCCTTTATGAGAGACCTAGCACACGTGCAGAAAGTGCACATGTATGTGCAGGCGTACACATGTTGGGGGATGAGAGGTCCTAGCACATGCACTTCCAGGGTGGCTTTGGTGTTGCAAGTTTTCCCACAGTCATCAGGACCTTTAGGGGTGGCTGTATCACTGCCTGTTTACTAACATTCCTTACTTTTGGTTATTATAAAAAGAAATGAAGAACAAGAAAGGGGGTTGTGGTGAGGAAAAGGAATATGGAGCACACGGCCATGAGGGCTGGCCTCATGAACAGGACCAGGCCAGGCAGAAATAATTAAGGCAAGTAACATGGGGTGTATATCTGAGAAATTGCAAAATAGCTTAGAGGGTTGATACTTGCCCAGTTATTGTGCCTTAAGGCTTTTATAAATTCAAGGAGTCTCTGTCTCAATTACGGCAGAACTAGATGGGGTAGCAAAGCCCACAAGAGTCAAATACCATTTCCACAACACCATCAAAAAGCAAAAGAAGTTGTTACATTTCACTTGGAATTATGTACTCTATGGTATAGTTGTATAGTATACATTGGTAAATCATAATTTATAAAAATGAATTTGCTTTCTCCATGAGGTAAAGCAGATGGTAATAAACCTTTGAGGGAAATAAATTAATGGAAAGGCCGCCTAAAACCACTACACAGAAAGCTCTAACTAAATTAGATGACCATGGACACAGAAATTAAAAGAAAAGAGCAAAACTAAGAAAAAGCTCATGGTAGAAGCAAATGACTTTCGAATGGCTAAAGAGGGAAGAGAAACAAGACCATCTTGCCCAAGGGACACTCAGTGGCAGGCACAGCAATGTCTAAATTATACTTCAGATTATACACCATAGCAGTGTACTTCATACACGTGGACTATCTGCACTGAGTCAAGTTCTAACATGGTGTAACGTCCACCTGAAATAACAAACGAGGCATCTGTGATGTTTACCAGTTTTCCTCAGCGCAACAGCATAAGTAAAATGCTATTCTGTGATTCTTAACATCAAATCCAATGAATCCATTGTCTCAATAAGGAGACACGTGTTCAAAACAGAACTTGGTGAGTGGTTGGTTCTTTGAAAGAGGGCGTTGGTCCATATCTTCCTCTGCTTCAGTGTTTATCAGCTGATGCTTACTACAATGGCGACGCCAGTAACAAAGTAACAGTCACCCAAGACTTAACAGTAACAAAGTAACAGTCACCCAAGACTTAAAAAAAAACGAGAAAGGATAGTTTAAGGTTGTAATATGAAATTTGGGCACCTAGCAGCCTCAGAAGTCACAACTACATGGACAGGTAAGGAGGAAGTGGTCTTAGAAATAACACATGGGTTCAAGAAGCTAAACATTCAAAAATATACTACTTATATACTTAAATGTGCAAACTAACACAGAATCCTGAAATATCTTACATAAGAATACAAGAGGCCGAAAAGACAAAGGATCCACTCACCCGGTGATGTAAGGCTTTTGATTAGAATCACATTCTGTTTTAAAAGTCACATGATTTCTTTCATTGAATCACGAGAGCCATGATCTTCTTGTATCGCAGTCTTAGGCACGTGTCTAAGATAAAATTTCCAGTTCATTATAATTGGATTATGATATATTTATTTCCACAGAGTCCATATTTGTTTCTTTCATTCAACTGTAAATCCCATAGAGAACTTTAACAATTATTTTTCTACATTATTTTCCTATGAGAAGTTTCTTCATTTATGGTAAAGACACAATCATCTTGTTATATTTGTACCTTTTTTTTTTTTCACTTAAGCTTAAGAAGGTAAATGGGAGGGGTCCTGGCACTGAGGAAGTGCGGGGCATGTGTCAGGCTGTGGTCCTGTTGTCCGGCTGCTCTATGAAGCTTAGCAACAAGGACTCACAGATGTGTCTCCCCCACACATGAAATATATTATTTTTAAAATTAGAGGAAATTATCTTTAGCTGTTATCTTCATTTAGGGATATGGGGTAGCTCTTCATCTGAAAACCTACCATTTAATGTTATTCAAACATTTCCCAAAGTTGTTCTCTTAAACCATCTGTGACAAGTTTCTTTAGGCATATGGTAAGGACCATTCTGCCCGTCTACCATTTCTCCACTGGCTTTCATGGAGGGCTCTTCTGAACGTGAAAGGCCACAGTCACAGTAACTCTCATATGTGTGCACCATGAAGGGGTGTCAGGCAGCCCAGCGCCTCTGAGGCTGTCATGGGGACTTTACAGAGCTGGTTTCTAGGGGAGCCATAGATGGAATGTATTCCTGTCGGTTCTGTCTTTCCTCGGAACACGTTTGCCCTCAGCCTGCTGACTTTTTCCCAATACAGTTAAGCACAGGTAGATGCCACATAGAGTTCTTGGAGGTACATAGATCCCTTTTGGTGCCAGGATTTTCAGAAGTATTTTGAATCTTCCAGAATTTGGATTTTCTCTACAGGCTGTACACTTGTCTAATGCGTACACACACACACACACACACACACACACACACACACACACACACACACTTATCCAGCCAGCCACCCATATTCATCTGACCCATTTGTTCATTTCTGTCATCATTCACAAGTTTTTTTGGGGGGGCTGTTTCTTGGGATAAATTGGATGATTGACAAGCAAACCCTCATGATCTTCTAGAAGCTGCAATCCATTGAGAGAGACAAGTTAATCACATGTAATCACATAATCTCCTTGCAAATACAAAATGAATGCAGATTCCTCCTCATAGTTGTGCAATACTACATTTCAGAAAAGCTCTGGAGCTAGCTGGAGGCTTTGTTACAAGGCCTTCTCCTTAGGGACTTGGTGTTGTGTGGTCCAGGTTTGCTATGCAGAGATTGTAACTTACCTATAGTATCAGAAAATCTCAGGATGAAATTTTCCTGGAAGGCAAGATAGGGCAAGCAGAGCCTGGCTTAGTCTAGGAGCAGGGAGGTCTCACTAGCTCCCCCTGCAGCAGAAAATGAGCTGCAACAAGCCAGTCCTCCTCTGGGTTCAGGAGGGGTGTGTGTGTGTGTGTGTGTGTGTGTGTGTGTGTGTGTGTGTGTGTGTGTGTGGTGTGTGTGTGTATGATGTGCAAAGTATGTGTGTGTGTGCATGTGTATGTGGTGGTGTGGGGCGTGCATGCATGTGTGTGTGTGTGTATGTGGTGTGGTGTGGTGTGTGTGTGGTGTGTGTGCTTGTGTTTGTATGTATGTGTGTATGTGTGTGTGTGTTGTATGTGTGGTTGTGTGTGTGTATGTGTGTGTGTGTGTGTGTGTGTGTGTGTGTGTGTGTGTGTGTGTGTGCTTATAACCGTCCACTAAGGACACAGCATTTAATGAAGAGAAGCAGGAAAGACAGGAGGAAAGGCCACAGCACGCACTGAAGCAGAAGGAGTTGGTCACTCACCGAACAGACTTGGCAGTAAAGCTACAGCATCACATCACTGTCCCCCAGATCAGGTAAGAGCTCAAGTCGGGCGGAAAGAGTAAAGCCAAGTGGGTCCCCTATACTTGCTTCTTTGTCCTTTTTGAGTTTCTCACCATTTGCATGGCTCTCAAGCAGAGCCAGGAAAAGAACACCTCGGAGTACTGTGCTGGCTGAGCCGAGAACTTCTGTGCAGAAAACAGTATGTTTGATCCTTAGTGTTCCTGGGGGCTGTGTGCTCCTTTCTCCTTTCTGAGCTCTCTGGTATGTTCTGAATCCCTTGTCCCTTAGGTCTCCCCACAAATCTCCCTATGATCTCCAGCAGTCCAGCAGGAGGAGGGATAATTGTAGAAGACAGTGTGTCTCCTGCCACTTCATTTTCCTTCAGGAACATCACCTGTAGAGACAAGTTCCTACCCTGGGGCAGATTTGCATGCAGCACTCTCCTGCTGATTACAGGCTCTCTGCAGTGTGCATCTGTTTCCTATGAGGTTTGGTTATATCTGGTTATATCTGGGCATCTATCTAATCAAGGCCATGCATATTTCTCCTGAATGGTGAGTCAGATATTGCTATCCTGTTGTTTTGTTTTGTTTCAAAACCCTGTATCTGAACTATTGGCGAAATGTGTTGATTTTCTAGTCCAGCACAGCGTATAGTTCTTAGTTCAACTTCTAGAAGCTTTTAAAAGCTGGGAAAAAATCCAAGCCCAGGTGCCCTCCACCTCTTCTCCCTTGAGGATGCAGGGAATGACCTCAGCTGAAAGTCATACTGGACTGTCCAACTGAGTAGAGCTGCTGTGGGCTCACCAGCTGACACGCCAGGTCCCCACCAGGACTGTGTCCCTGCTGCATTCATCTCCTAGGTTTGACAAACTACAGAATGAGCTGGAACAGGCCACAGCCCAGGATGAGGGCTCCCTGCAGAGAGAGCTGCTGCAACAGGAGCACTGAGTGTGCCAGGCAAGTGAGCCACCCTTGACTCCCCATCTCCAGCAAGTGGAGTGGATTTTTTTCTTCCTTTAAATTGGTTTCCTATGTGTGAATATGCCCTGATTTTGTCTAGCCCATGGCCCAGTGAGGCTGATTCTGCATCTAATTGCCTTTTCTTCTCTAAGAGTACCCCTTGAGAGAAGTGAGGAGGCTGAAGGAAGCCACAGACAACTTGAGCACATGACATTGTCCACTTTGGAATCAAGCCCTCCTCAGAAAAAGATGCATCCTTGTAGCTGTGAACCTACCAGTGAGGTGATTATCAGCCTACCTTCAAATGACCCAGCCTCGGTGGGATCCATGGGTCTGTTGGCTCACTGTTCCTGGAGAAAATGAAGCACCAAAAAGGGGCTTGAGATACAGAGGACCTGCTAAGAATCACTCAGAATCCTGACATCCGTGAGTTAGCCGCCCCAGTTAGGGTCACAATAGCATGGAGGAGGATATGTGGTTGAGCAAGAGCTACGCTTTCAATTTACTGCTGAGGGTGTTGGTAAACTGACCAAGCCCTCAGGCCTCCATTTGTGGTGGGAATTCTATACAGAAGACTGTGCTGATGTCGTGATGCTAACCAGACAGACCACACCTAAAAGCATCAAATCTTCTCTGTGGTCCAGTGCTGAAGAGGACTTCATATCATGCACAAGTGATGCTGAAGATAATGCCACACAATGATAAGCACATATGCTGTAGGAACTCACTTGGCTGGGGAGCTTCAAGTATCATCCTGGTGCTCACAAACCATGTTGAGTGTTGTTAGATAATGTGAAATCAGTTTAAAGGCAGGTATATAGAGAGCACCATTCCAAAATTATCCAGAGGCAGCATGGTGAACTGCATTTAGAGCAAAGATGTTGACTCCCAGCCCCGGAAATTCAGATGGGATCCAGCTGAGTATAAAGGAAACAAATCACTTGTGGACAGTACAACATCTAGACAATAACAGCAAACATGACCTTTAGGGAGCATGGCCTGAGCTTGTCACCAGTGCTGTGCCTGTAACTGATGAGGTTTGTGCATGACCCTAGGGTGGCCAAAATATTACTGTCAATGACAAACTCAAATTGTCAGAACAATTGATGCTTGCTGAATTTGGGGGAGGGCTTGTGGGGAATGGAACCCAAAAAATATTTATCATGAAGCTCTGAATCTTAGCCGAGAGAATAATAATGGACAGTTTGTGGTTAATCTGAGCCACAGAGGTGTCTGCAGATGGTATAATTTGGGGGTTACATGATGTGCCACAAAAGCATGTAAAAGAGAGGAGGTTATGCTATCTTTGAAGATGTGTGCTCCTAAAACATGGAGTATAAGTTACTGTGAACATATGTAGATGCCCACACATATGTGATAAATATGTGATTTTGTCTTCATTGTGGGTGGCAGAGCAGGATTTATCCAGGGTATGAAGTATAATCTCCATGATTAAGTAAAACCCGACATCACAGAGAGAATTCAGGATTCCTACTCCTCTCTTAATAAAGCCCTTCGTGAATGATGAATGATGACATTTTAAGTTTCAGAGGGATGACCTGAAGAGTGTAACTGAAAATCCCTCTTCACAAGAGTATTTCAGAGGCTTCTAATGGCTCAACTGTGTGTCTGCAGTTGTGTATGTATGGAGGTTGTATGGTTGCATCAGGTCATTATTGGACATAGCTGTGAAGGGTCGGTAAGAGCTTGTATAATGCTTCAAGCTGAGAATCTAAGAAACTTAACTCTTAGCAGCTAATGTGAAAAAGAAACTTGAGAATGAATGAAGTTTCAAGTGCATTAGTGTCAATAGCTATTTCAGAGTCAAGGCCGTAACACCATATGCATATGCAGTGCTGCTGTATGCAAGACATGTCAGAAAAATTAAAAAGTACAAGCTATGGGCTTCCAGGATGAAGCATCGGGAATAATTAGGTTGCCAAAATTGTATGCTACAAAAGTATTGGTGTACATCAAGAAGACGTTCATCTCCTTAGGAGTGGAAAGATTTGAGCAGAGGTAATGCCTTGGCCCACATAGACAGCAGAGGTGATTTTCCACACAGAGATTGGGATTCCCCTCTGTCTGAGGCTGCAACAGGGAGAGCTGCAGAGAAGGTGGAAGCACATCCCGAGCTACTGGACATCTGGGAGAAAGAGTCTGAGACTGTAAATTAGCGATTGTTCTGATGGGGTGCCAAGGATATTCAGTAGAGATGAGTGAAGTGAATGTAAAGGCTTCGAGCAAAAGTCTATACCATGTCTCATCCTTATACTTGGGAGGGTTTGACCTCAAAGCCCCAAAGAGGCATGGCTACACTCATCTTGAAAAGACAATCTGTAGCTGCCTTTCTACCATGCACCCAAGGCTGGCCACAGGGTGTAGTTCAGTGCCACTAAACTGAAGCAAGAGAATACTGCTTACTTTAATTTTTTATTTGGGTTTTGCTTGCTTTGGGGTTTTTAGTTTTGGTTTTGGAGTGTGTGTGTGTGTGTGTGTGTGTGTGTGCGTGCGTGCGTGCGTGCGTGCGTGTGTGTGTGTGTGTTTGATTAGTTTGGTTTGGTTTGAGGTTCTGATATTTATTTGTTCTTCCTTTTGTTTCAGTCATTATTTTGATATCTTGCTAAGGCTATTATTCATGGTATATCCTGACTATGCTTTGTAAGCCCCTATTGAGGGAACTGACTGTATTTTTATAAGAAGAATGCCATTTCCACGTCTTCACTCTCAAGCCTAGCTTTTTTCAGTCAGGTATGGTGTCACACTGTAAGCTCCAGAACTGACAGGCAGAGATGGTTCTCTCCAGGTTCCAGGCATCATGGGCTACATCATTATTTTCAAGCCAGCCAGGGCTACACAGGGGGATGATTTTAGGGTGGTGTAGATGTCATGGCCTACTCTGTGAAAACCCACTGCATATACTGTATCCTTCAGATATATTTAGCTACCCCTAAAATATGGTACTCTGTATGCACATGTTCCTGAAACAGTCATGCAGATCAAATTAATGAGAAGCACAGCTGCATTGCTCTAAAGCCTCACAGAAAATGAATATTCATTCGGCGTGTACACAAGGAATCAGGAAACCCAGAGCTACCTGCATCACCTTTCCTTGAAATACAGCATCAGTGATAACCTCAAAGCAGAGATAATGACTTCCCCCACACACACACATGTTGAGATATGGTTTTATTTTTAGGTGCTGTTAGCATGACTATGCATTTGGTGCATTTTTGTTGTTTGTTTGTTTGTTTGTTTGTTTTGGAGAGCTTGGTACTTATTTCTTTTATTTATATGTATTACTATTTTGCTTGCTATGTCTGTGCACCACATGCATGCAATTCCTGCAGAGACCAGAAGAGGGCATGGAATTCCACCTGAAACTGGAGTGCCAAGGATTGTGAGCTGCCTGTGGGTCCTTTGGTGGAGCAACAAATGCTCCTAACAGGAAGAGCTCCAGTTCCTACACTTGACCTTTGCCCTTCCAGTGTTGTATGGTTTATTTTTTTTTAAGACAGGGTTTTCTTGTATAGCCTTGGCTGTCCTGGACTCACTGTAGACCAAGTTGGCCTCCAGCTCACAGAGATCCACCTCCCAGAGTGTTGGGATTACAGGCTTGCCCCACATGCTCAGCTGTGTTGTGTGATTTTCAGTTGAACTGGATCACTCAAAGTCAAAAATAGAAGTTTCTGGAGACCTGTCAGTACAGGCACATGAGGATGGCATGGCAGTTTTCTTAGGTTTCCAGGCGTTCATGCAGTGCTCTTATGGGTTCGAAGTAATGAATGCCCTAGAATTACTTACTGTCAGGGTTGGAACACCTCTGTCACCTCTCATCCAGAATGACAATGCATGTTAGACCTACCTGATGAAATGCAGTGTTGAGAAGACCCTCCTGACGGTGGAGGTGGAGTAAGGAATCACTCCGCTTGGTCAGCTTCAGACTAGCCCGAGTGGATGGAGTCTGCAGCAAAGGCCACACGGCTTTGGTGACGAGCATGCCTGTGCAAGGCAAGAAACGGAGAAGGATGGTTAATGCTGCTCTTTTACCACAGCAGATCTCAGAGCATATTGAGGAAATTTTTCTTCCAGCTATGACTGCCCCATGCTTGGGAAGTTTTCCTGGAACAAATCTGACTTCTGAGACTGACCGTGAGCTATTAGGAGCTCAGCTGCCTGAGAAAGGGAGCGGTAGAGAGGATTCTGTTACTCTCTGTCACCTCTCACCTTCTCTTTCTAAGCTGACTCAGACACAGAAAGGGATACCTGTGGACACATGGGAAACTAGCTGAGACTTTGTTCAGAGGACACTGCCAATCACCATCGTCTAATGAGTCTCTTTATTCATCTCTCCACTCTCTGGAAGGAGCCTAGGCCTGGCTTACTTGTGGGTCCTCAATAGATTGATTGGGTGGCTTGATAAATGCTACCAGGCAGGCATATTAGCCTGGCTGCTTCTTCTGCCATTTGTGCAGGCAGGTAGCAGTTTGACATCAGCCTTTCCCAGGCTAAACTGTCTCAAGTGTGCGGTTTGGCCTGAGGCTGTTCTTTTTCTCTCTCAGATAAACATCCCCAGTGTTGAAAACATTCTGTCAGCCATTCTCAAGGACCAATCTTGTAGTGCCCAAATTGACAGATGAGTCTCATCTTGCCACTTGCCTTGTAGCTGTAGCAGATGAATGAAGTTACAGGCCTGGAATGTGACTCAGTGGCAGTACTTCCCTGGCATGTACATTGTACTAGGTTCAATCATAGCACTGTGGGGTCGAAGGGAAATAGAAATTAACCCACTACATCCAGAGGTGTGGGATACAACAAAATGGGAGGCTCCATAAAGGCTTTTGAAGTCCTTTAACCTCCTCATAAACCCTTCCACAGACTCGATTTCTTGCCCTTAGCTGAGCATGGGTTTTCTCAGGCAAGCTTTTATTCTTCAGATAAAAAGAATCGCTCTTTTTGAATAAATATCATACACATACATACATATATATATAGATAGATCATAAATATAGATACATAGCGTATTAAATTCCGTGTTTGTGGTGATTATTAGCTAGAGAGATGACTAAGCAGGTAAAGGTAATGCTGTCAAGCCTAGAGATCTGAGTTCATTCTCTGCAACCCAGATGGTAGGAGATAGCAAGTTCCCATAAATTGTCCTCTGACTTTCAAGTAGGTGCAGGTGCCAGCTCTTAGCCCACAGCAGTTAAGGTTTCCCGTTCCTCATTTACACTGGAATCTGTCCATCTGATGCGTTCGTGTGATTATATTACTATGTGTTCCATTTCAGAGATTTAAGACTTTTGTTATTTTGCTTTTGTTATTTCTTGCCCCGAAACAAAAGAAACCAAAGTGGCCAGTAGACAACCATCACCTGAAACACTGGTTAAGGTATTATGTCCATAGGGAATTTTACCTGAGTTGAGACCATTGTGAGGCCAAACTTATCTAAAAGGTCTTCTATACATGCCTGGCTAACTTTTGCTTTTGTTTTTGTTGTTTTGTTTTGTGTTGTTTTTATTCTCCACCTCTGACTCTCTCAAAGAGACTATACCTTGTGGTGAAAGTCAAGCCAGTCTCTGTGACCTACTGGATCTTAGAGCATACTTTAGTAAGGATGAGATGGCCTGGATGATGGAGAGGTGGTCCAGGTCACCTGTACTTCATATGCTGTCATCCACTCTCCTCTGAGGTGTGAGCAGGCTAGCCCACCACCCAGAGCCAAAGAATTCACAGTGCTAGCACTCCTAGATATACACCATCTGCACAGTAGAAGGGACCTGAAGATGGAGGCATTTGCCCAGGCTGGCCACACTGCTCTTAGAAGAGAAGATCACCCTGGCAGTAGACAACAGACTGTAAAGGGCAGACAGCGGCATGCTACAGAGTGCCCAGTGGTTTCTTAGGCTTATATCAAGGCTTTCCCATTGGCAGTAGTTCTTTGGACTTGGGGTCCATGCAGGATAGGACAGCAATGAAAGTCGCTGTCTTGTGATCTGGCTGCTGAGACAATGTGCCCCCTGCTGAATACACTCCGTGCGGTTGGCCCAGGACCAGAGAGAAATGCCTGTTGCTGCAGTTCACCCCCTCTGGAGAACATTCTCTCCTCTCTCCAGACCACATGGATCACTTGAACAGAAAGTCTCCAAAAGCCAAAGGATGTGAAGAGCCCATTGAGGCTTGGACCCCAAACTCTCTGGGAGAGCACTGGGTCATCCTTCTAGCCCCATTTTCCCTTTCTTTCTTTCTTTCTTTCTTTCTTTCTTTCTTTCTTTCATTCTTCCTTTCTTCCTTTCTTTTTTTCTTTCTTTATTCCTCCCTTCCTTCCTTTTTTCCTGTCAGGGATCAAATCATGGGCCTTAACTTGATTCACAAGAGATTAATCCCCGAGGTTCTCTCCCACACACTTTTTGCTATTCCCACTCAATTAACCAACATCAGACAGGAATACGGCCTCCAGCTTGGAAGGCCTGGATTCCATTCCCAGACCCTACATGGTGGCTTATGCATACTGCCTGTAACTACAGTTCCAGACTCTGATGCCATCCTCTGACAGCCTCAGGCACCAAGCACACCTATGCTTTACACATATTCCCTCGAGTAAAGCATACATACACAACAAATAAAGATGAGACACCTAATACAAGGTTTGGAAGATGAGAACAAAAGCCTGTCAGAACACGTATACAACCTCAGCTCCACAGAGGCAAGAGGGTCAGGAGCTTAATGTCATCCTCAACTGCATATGATGTGTGATGCCGGCTTCCGCTATTTTTTACCATGTTGTATGAAAAGAAAACAAATAGTGCAAATAATATGACAATATGGACAAAAATCACTGAGAAAAGATTAAAAATTAGGCTGTTCTAATAGAGAATAAAAGTAGTAAATATAACAGAGGCACTTGTTTGTGTGGTAGTTCACACCTCGGACCGTGTTTGGAATCCCAGGACTTAGGAGAGGAAGGCAGGACCATGAGTTCAGGAGCATCCTTGGGTGATCAAAGAAATATTTGAACAGAAAGTCTCTAAAAGCCAAAAGATGGGCATTTTTAAATGTAAAGGGTCCATTAAGGCTTGGACTGTGACTCAGTGACAGAGTTTGTGACTAGCATGGACATGGCCTGGGCCCAATATCCAATGTATAGTGGATGAAAATATGCTTATGTCTGGGCACATCATTAGATTTTAGTTTACTGAGTACAAAGAAAATATCCCACAAATCTGTAAAAGGAAGAAGGGACATGCCAGGAAGTGGACTAGGACAGATCTCTCCATAGACACAGTGGAACGTACAAGACTAACAATGTTTTCAAAAGTCTAAAAGATACTTTTATTTTGATCATTATGATTATTATAGTAAGAGGCATAGAGTAACACATTCCAAAATGTGAAAGACAACAACTGCCAGCCCAGATTACTAGCCCAGCAACTCCAACGGTCATAAATGAAGAGGAAAGAAAATATGTTGACTATTAGATAACAGAATGGAATTTGGAACCACAAACCCGGAAGTTGTTACAAGTACAAAAAGAATAGGTATTGGCAATCTCAAATCACTTTAGACTATGTAAGCATTTGAGACATATGACATTCCATTTTTTTTTTCAGGAAAGTGAAACATTAAACGAATAGAAAAAAATATCTGAGTCGGTCTAGACAAGTTCCCAAGCTTTGAACAATGCACCGTGGTTGAAGTACAACTTTCAAATTAGCCTAGCTTAAAAGTTTGAAAACTCTCCCAGGATGCTGCGTGACTTGTTCTGTTCATTTGTTTTCTTAGTTAAAAGACCTCACTGTAACTTAATGTGAGCCAGTCTCCTTATGATTGGCAAATTCTTATATTTTTATATTAATTTTATACCATCTACTTTCTATTATCAAAGGTTGTCTTAGGCAAACTAATTTTGTTATTAAGTTTTTATTTTCTGCGGGCAGTGTCCTGTAGACTACATATAGGAGAAAGCCTGTAATCTGGTCTGTTTCAGAAGCTATTGTTTCTGAGCCTGCTTAGGGGCAGGTGTGCCCAGAGAGCTCCGGGGCTACCCATCCTTTCTGTGTTTTTCACAATCTCCATGGAATGAAGACTCCCAAGGGCACCCAGATAAGGTTACTTCTTTGAGAGCAAAAACAACTTTCTTGGAAAAAGACGTAAATGAATCATAGTGAAAGCCGCCCATAAATACAACACGTAGAGATCTGAAAGCAAAAGTGAAAGACAGCACAATGGTGAAAACAGCACTCGGCTCAGCTTTGCTGGACTGTGTCAAACAGCTGTGCTGGCTTCATGGCTCTCGCCTCTTCTCACTAGTCATGGCTACGCCAAGGTGGCTTTCTGTAACACTGTAGGTCCTGTGTGCCCTGTCCCCTGTCCCTTGAGGTCCTTTTCATCTCTTGTAGCTATTAGAGACTCATTCGCATTGTCAGTCAGAGCTGGCATTGTCACCTCTCCTAGGCCCATGTGTGATCTTGCCGGGACTTTCTGGAAAGCCTCTGCTTCTGCAGCACTAACTGCTCATGCTGGCGTTTGGAGCTTGAGTAGAAACACTTTCTGTGTGCCTCTGGGAGAAGCAATGACCTGGATGAACTCTTTTTACCCCTTCAGACCAGGTCTCAGGAGCTCAGGTGGCCACTTGCTTCCTGATCATCTTGCCTCAGTCTCCCGAGTCCAGGATTGGGCCACCGCAGTCTGCCTGAGAGTTCTTGGGTTTGGTTGATGAGGACTTACTTGGAGCACCTCAGTCCTCAGGGAGCACCAACATGACCGGTCGACAGCTCACCACACTTTTTGCTAATAGCACAGTGGTTGGAATGAACTTTTCCTGAGGCATCTCAGTGAAATTTTATCACTACATATGTGATTCTCTTTGTCCTGCTGTCACCTCCCCAGCATACACACACACACACACACACACACACACACAGAAAGTAAGAGAGAGGGGGGGTGGAGAGTGAATCTTCTCGCAGGTACTTGTTCAATTCAGGAGTCTGGTCTTTCCTCCGATGCTTTCATCTGGACCTAATTTCTAATTTCTCAGTAGCCTTTTTTTTCTCATCTTGCTGAATGGGGACATTTTAAGGAGCTGAAGAGCCATTTCCGGGCAGTGGTTGGAAAGTGAATTTTCAATTCCTCACAGAGAACATAGTGAGAAGTTTCTCATTGTTGCTGAGCCCCAATCCAGAATGTTTCATAACACTTACGGGCTATGCAGCATCATTTGTGACCTTTCCTGTCATTGGCGGGTTTGAATTTTAGCATATCTGACTGAGGACTCTGAACAGGAGTTTCTCTACAGCAAATGTGTTTATAGGAGTAAAAGTAATAAGGGTAGAACAGCTATTTTGCAAGTGTACATTTCTCAAGATAAGGAGAAGGAGGACTTTAGCCGATGCAGGAAGTCCACAGAGGCACAGAAACAGGGCACAGCATGTTAGTCTTGTCTGTAAGTATAGAAGGAAATTTCAACCTATTTCATGCTTACCATAAAAGGGGGAAGCAGCTCTCTCGCTTTGGACAGGATGAGGTACTGAAGTGATTTTCTTGTATCCCAGAAAAGGCCTCTGGAAAGAGCAGGTTAGCTTCTGGTTAAGTGGGGAGACAAGGACAAGTTCTCTGTGACCTTACTCTTCCCCATGAATTTTTGTACCCTAGATGGCCTTTGACATCCTTTGTAATATTGCCAATCTTATGGGGACACTTCCTCCTCTTGTAGCATTTGTTCACAGAGAGCATACAGGGAGGCAGGAGGAAGCTGGCCTTTGGTATCAGGAAGCTGGCCTTTGGTATCAGGAAGCTGGCCTTTGGTAACAGTGTAAAGCACCAAGAAATAAATGGCCCTGGGGACAGCACAGTGAGTCCTGGGCAGGGTATGGAGAGTTTCCTGGAGGAGATGGGCCTGGGCCGCCTCTGCCAGGAATGGGGCTCTGCAGCTGGGAGCCTCAGAGAAGCAACCTAACTTAGGTGCTTGCTTGGTTTCTGTGGTAAAGGATTCTTGTGTGGGCCAAGAACTTAGAGCTGTCAAGGCTACAGAGTCGGTACCAGGAGCTCTCTGCTTTCGCTCTGGGTGGAGGAAAGGAAACAACAGGAGTCAGGCAGGAATGAGAGAAGTGTCCCTAAGCTAAGGGCATCGCTGCCCTTCTCTCTCAACCTATGTGTACGGTGGCTGTCTGACAAAACAAGGAGAGAAAGGTCCCCTTGGCGAAGGACCAAGATGTTCAGACTTTATAACAGGACCAATAGGAGGTCTGAAGTGACCAAAGAGCCACTCACTGTCCCTTGAGACTGTTGAGCGGGAGATGTGGGTGGTAAGACGTTTTCTAACGCAGCTGAAGATATTTAAGCAATGGTCATAGGGGAGGGAAGATCTTAAGGAGGGAAAAATAGAACAAGGTGATTGTGGAGGATGAAAGGAGAAAATGGGGGAAGGTGGTGGGAACGTAGAGCATTACAAAGCCATATAAAAACCAAGCATCTTCTGAACTTCCTAAACATGTGCCCACGCACCCGCACATGCACACACTCCCACCTATAAAATATGTTCAATGGACTTACCAACATAGGGAGATTGTTCTTCCCAGAAGCCATATGTTGCCAAATAAAAAAGCCCAGTGCCAGGTGTGGGATGCTTTCTTCATCCCAGACACCTCCCAAAACAGTGCAGGTTATTGCTGTTGTTCCTGAGTACCCACTAGAAGTTTATGGTGAGAACCTGCCACTGAGGACACTATATTTTGGTGACAGGACTTGAAATAATGAAGCCTGCAGTGTAACTATGACTGAAAATCATAGATATGGGGAAATGTCTCATTAGGAAGCAAAATAAACAAAATAAACAAAGCCTGACCTGCCTTCCCCACCCCCATGTCTGTTACCATTATCCACTTGAAACACTAAAGTTACCTGCTCTTCTAATATCCAGTCAAAGTCTCCCCTTTACCTACTTGTATGTTTATAGAGACACAGAATATTATAGGACCTGAAGAAGAGCTCCAGAGAGAAAAGTCAGAGCATGGGAAAACTGCCTCCTTAAAACTTCTTAAAACTTTGCCTCATAAAAACCTCCTGAGTCTTCCTTCTCCTTCAAATACAGGGAATCCTTCTCTATAAGGCATAATCTCTTCCTCATTTTCCCAAGCCAGATTTGAATAAAAAATGTCTCTTCCACCAACCTCTGTCTCTTGATCTGTTTTTTATATCAAGAGGCATCTGGTCTTGGGTCTGGGTCTGGGTCATAGTACTGACCTGGAAGATTCCTCCACGCTGGCTAGCTTCCATAGTGCTAGAAGGTGCTATGAACGCTGCTGGGTGGAAACAGTCAACTGTCTTAGCCAGCTGTGAACCCTGGGAGTTGTAGTAACCACCAGCCTGGCAAGACATGCCCAGGGGTGCAAAAGTGGCATGAATGTTATAGGGTTAACCAAAATATACACCAAGTTCCACAGGAGGAAACTCATGTCTGGTACTGTAAATCTGGGGTGCTCACAGCATAGACCCCAGGGGTGAACTTACTTCTCTCTTCTCTTATTTTGCTATCAAATTGCCTCCTTAAAAAACACTGTGTGTAAGATAAGTGACAAAGAAGACCCAGCAGAAGATGCTTAAATCTCTCCCAGAAGGGGAAATAGAATAGACAGGGGTAGTGGCTGAAGAGAAGGAAGTCAGGTTACGTCAGATGTCTAGCTAGGGACGGCCCCAGCACAAAGGCCAACAGCCGTATACTGTACAGGTGCCTCTATTTCTTTATTACTAAACTTTGCGCAGGCCCCCCAAAATCCCCTGCGAAATTCCCTAAGTTTCCCCTCCAATGTTATATGGACTGGTCTAGGGTCCGATCCACAACCCCACACTTTATTTAGCCATTTTGTTTCCTTAGCATACTTTCACTCGGCACAGCTCACGCCTGTGACCTAGCTGGTGCATTATTTTTGCATTGTTTCTCATTTCCTGGAGGATAAGTGATGAGCTCTTTGCATTCTAGTGCAGTATACAAAGCAGTGTCTCCTCCCAAGCTGTAGCTGCTGGTACTACAATCCCCATGGGTTCCTGCCTTTGCAGCCTCCTTATCTTCCCCACCCCTCCTGGCTATGCCAAGCAGCTTCCAGCTCTTTTTCAATATCTGGGCAATAGTTTTGAGAGGAAAAGGGAAGTGGGCTCAGCAGTGGATCCTACTTTCAGAGTCTTCAATCATTGTAGGCCACTGTGCAACACAATGGGCTCTGGACCTCAGATTCCTGGTCATCTCCAACACCCAGGCATTGAGAATACTTCCTCACTCCCAGAGCTGCAGAGACAGCATAGAGGTCCCTGGCCAATAGTGTGTTGCTAAGGTAGCAGGCATGCACGCTGCTAGGTGTATTGGGGGCAGGTTTCCAGAGTGTAGGTGGAGTAAGAATGAATGAGCCAACAGGAAGAAAAGTGTGTGTGTGTGTGTGTGTGTGTGTGTGTGTGTGTGTGTGTGTGTATGTGTGTGTGTGTGTATGACTTTTTGCAGAAGAGCAATGCTGAGAGGCTCCACTTACAGGGCAGGCATAAGTAGTGGATGCCTGAAAAACAAAGGTGCATTTGCCTGAGCTCCTGGGGCCTACAAGGAAGCAATCTGTGAGTGTCTCTGCTTCTCCTTTCATTTCCCTATCTCCCGTGGATTTCTCTTTGCCCATCTGGACTGTTTATCCCACTGATTATGAGAAAGTATATGTGTGTGCAGGGGTGGTGGTGGTGGGGTTCTGTTTCTCAGTTCTGGATCAGGGATCAGGGATTGGGGGGTGGAGGTAGAGGACACAGTAAGGGGGAAAGATCCTCTCCCTAGGTCACCTTCCTTGGCTCAGTGAGAGATTTGCTTTCTGAGCTGGGGTAATGTAGATACATGCTGTGCAATGTTTTCTCAGACCTACACAGACAGTATGGAGAATTCAGGTGGTTTGTCTTGGTTCCCAGTGTCATAAGAAAGATAGTGGAGGAAGAAGAGCCCAGACTTCCCTGGGCTGGAGTTTTAAACTCAGGCTGGTGCCAATAGTATAGAAACAAGGATAAAGCCAATTCTCTCTTAGCCTACAGTCTTCACTAAACAATAAACTTAACTGTACATGGTCTCACATTTGTCAGCCAACATTAGGAAGAGCCACTGTTCTCAATGAACTTTTACTGTGAAAGCACAAAATGGATGTCATGTGAGTTCTGGGCTGTGGTTGTGTATACTTCATCCACTGCCCCAGCTGACTTGCCTGACTTGGAAGCCTGTAGGCCCTCTCTCTCCGTGGGCTTTCTCTCTGTGGGCCTTCTCTCTCTCTCTGTGGGCCCTCTCTCTGTGAATCTTCTCTCTGTGGGCCCTCTCTGTGTGGGCCTTCTCTCTGTGGGTTTTCTCTCTCTCTGTGGGTCCTCTCTCTGTGGGTCTTCTCTCTTTCTGTGGACCTTCTCTCTTTCTGTGGGCCTTCTCTCTCTCTGTGGGCCTTCTCTCTGTGGGTCTTCTCTCTGTGGGTCTTCTCTCTGTGGGTCTTCTCTCTGGGGGCCCTCTCTCTGGGGGCCTTCTCTCTGGGGGCCTTCTCTCTGGGGGCCTTCTCTCTGGGGGCCTTCTCTCTCTATGGGCCTTCTCTCTGTGGGTCTTCTCTCTATGGGCCCTCTCTCTGTGGGTCTTCTCTCTGTGGGCCCTCTCTCTGTGGGCCCTCTCTCTGTGGGTCTTCTCTCTGTGGGCCTTCTCTCTGTGGGCCTTCTCTCTCTGTGTGGGTCTTCTCTCTGTGGGCCCTCTCTCTGTGGGCCTTCTCTCTCTGTGGGTCTTCTCTCTGTGGGCCCTCTCTCTGTGGGCCCTCTCTCTGTGGGTCTTCTCTCTGTGGGCCCTCTCTCTGTGGGCCCTCTCTCTGTGGGTCTTCTCTCTGTGGGCCTTCTCTCTGTGGGCCTTCTCTCTGTGGGCCCTCTCTCTGTGGGCCCTCTCTCTGTGGGCCCTCTCTCTGTGGGCCTTCTCTCTGTGGGCCCTCTCTCTGTGGGCCTTCTCTCTCTGTGGGTCTTCTCTCTGTGGGCCCTCTCTCTGTGGGCCCTCTCTCTGTGGGTCTTCTCTCTGTGGGCCTTCTCTCTGTGGGCCTTCTCTCTTTGTGTGGGTCTTCTCTCTGTGGGCCCTCTCTCTGTGGGCCTTCTCTCTGTGGGCCCTCTCTCTGTAGGCCTTCTCTCTGTGGGCCTTCTCTCTCTGTGGGTCTTCTCTCTGTGGGCCCTCTCTCTGTGGGCCCTCTCTCTGTGGGCCTTCTCTCTGTGGGCCTTCTCTCTCTGTGGGTCTTCTCTCTGTGGGCCCTCTCTCTGTGGGTCTTCTCTCTGTGGGTCTTCTCTCTGTGGGTCTTCTCTCTGTGGGCCTTCTCTCTGTGGGCCTTCTCTCCCTGTGGGTCTTCTCTCTGTGGGCCTTCTCTCTGTGGGCCTTCTCTCTCTGTGGGCCTTCTCTCTCTGTGGGTCTTCTCTCTGTGGGCCTTCTCTCTGTGGGCCTTCTCTCTGTGGGCCCTCTCTCTGTGGGTCTTCTCACTGTGGGCCTTCTCACTCTCTCTCTGTGGTCCTTCTCTCTGTTGTCCTTCTCTCTGTGGGCCTTCTCTCTGTGGGTTTTCTCTCTGTGGGCCTTCTCTCTGTGGGTCCTCTCTCTATGTGGCCTTCTTCCTAAAGTGAACAGGTGGTAGACCAGAAGGCCTTTTGTCTTGACTCTTCCCCAGAATGGGACATGGGGCCCTAAAGTTAAGGTGGCTACAGGCCTTGCTCTGACTTGGGGCTGCTGTTCAGTACTGATGACAGAGCCTCTGCTAAAACAAAGGCAACGAAGTAGCCAGTGAGCTCATGTCTAGGAAGTCCCAAGAAACGTGAGGAAATTGTGAATAAGAAATAGAAAGCTAAGACAGGCATGGTGATACAAGACTTGTAATCCCAGAACTTGGGAGGCAGAGGCAGATGAGTCTCTGTGAGTTTGAGGCCAGCCCGGTCTACAAAGTGAGTCCAGGACAGCCAGGGCTACACAGGGAAACCCTGTCTCTAAAAACCAAAACCACAAAGAGGAGAAGGAAGAGGAGGAAAGCTTTAGCCCAGAACCACCAGCAGGTGGAGAAGCACCTCTCTGGTCAGGAAGCCATGACAAGCATGTACCGCACACCCAGTTAAGATGAACTCTTTAATCTTTGTAAAGGACCCCTTGGCTTTTTTCCCCAGCCACTGTGCTACCCACTGGCTGTTTCCTTCTATGGAAGGAAAGATGTTACTATAGTTCAGATCTTGAGTGTCTCCATGGGTCCCATAGTTGAAGGCATGCATAGTTGCAGCCTTGTGACACTATTGGAATGTGCTGGTAATGATGAGAAGTTAAGACCTTCAGATACCCTGTGTAGGGACAACCAAAGTCTTGCTCCTCCTCAAACCAACCTCCAATCTGAATAAGCCCACCTTGGATGTCCTCCTGCCCAACAAAGCCTTTCAGATAGTCCAGTAGATATCTAGTGGTCTCTGGGTTTCTCAGGCTGCTAACTTAATATCTCTGAAACTCTTTATGCCTGTTCCCTCTGGGACCTTCCTCATGAACTTGGTGCCCGGTCCAGGAATGCCAACTTGCCTGGCAAGCATGCAACCACACTCCAGCCTGAGCTCATTGCTGGCATCTAGAAGCATTCAGACTCAGGTTCATACATGGACCATAGCTGTGAGGTATCAGTCCTGATTCAGGTAGCCAGAGAGAGGATGTAGCCTTGGCCTCAACTGAATTAAGCCAGCTTCCCTACTGCACAGGGAAGAACAGTCTTCAATGACGAAAACTAGCCCAAGCCACTGTTCTTATGGGGCACCAGAGATGGAAACTACTGTCAAGCCCTGTCAGCGTGCTAATCAGTGACTCACCCCCTCAAAGGCCAGACCATGTGCCCACCTCCATAAACTGTTTTTGGAGTCTTACTGTCTTATTATTCTGGGCCTTCATCCAGGAGAAAGATGTAAGAGTGGAAATTTCTCATCTCCAGACTCAGCAGCCACCACCTAACCCACATCCCAGAACCATCATCACCTCTTTTCTCTTTCTCATCCCTGCAGGCCATGCTGTACCTCCTCTCCATGTTTGTCCTGCTTGTACAGCCCCTGGGGAACCTGGGAGCA
Source organism: Acomys minous (assembly GCF_964271855.1). Lineage (NCBI taxonomy): Eukaryota > Metazoa > Chordata > Mammalia > Rodentia > Muridae > Acomys > Acomys minous. Next base: position 9,495,262 of record NC_140490.1, read on the forward strand.
GAAATGAGGACCCTCTCACAGAGATCAGTAGCCAACGCCTGCACCTTAGTCATGTGTAGCCCCACAGAGAATGGCCTGCCTGGACGGGATGGACGGGATGGGAGAGAGGGTCCACGGGGCGAGAAGGGTGATCCAGGTAGACCTGGGACCAAGGGCTTGTCCTGGTGGGTAGGGGGAGAGTTGGAATCTGAACCATCCTGAGTATCCAGATGCTCTGTGATGAACTTGGATGTGGGCTTCTCCCTCCCAGGGTGTGAGTTTCCCCCTGTCTCCATGCTACCTGCTAAACACATGTGTTTTTGGACCCACCATGTGTTTCCTCCCATCACCCAGCTGACCTGACTCCTCCCTTGGAATCCCTGGGCTCTTCTTGTTCTGAGAATAGGTTAACTGCCAACACAGCCCTGCTCCAGCAGTTCGCAATTGTTTGTTTTGATTGAATGGTGACCATATGAAATGTTAATGAGGTTTTAGTATTTAAACTCCACTGCATATGTGGTGGGGAAAAATCAAGCTCCACAGTCCTTTAAACAGATTTTATTGGCAGAATCTGACTAACACATTCCAAGGGAAGATTGGAATTTGTGTTTCTTTGTACAGCTCTGTGCTCAGGCATTCACTTGGAAATCCGTTTAGTCTTTTCAAAAGCCACAGGGAACATACCAATCTTCCTCATCAGGTAAAGTGGGGGATGGTAACATTGAAAGAACAAGGGCTTCTGCATTAAACACATTTGGACTGTGAGCTGCCTCTCTGTGACTGTGACCCTCAGAGACAAAGAGTCTCAATTTGCCTATCTCCAAGTGAGAATAGCATTTGTCAAATAATCTTTGACAGATGATGAAGCCAAGGAATTTATTTTATATTGAGTCTTCTGGGTAAAATTCAATGTTCCTGCTGAGGGAGTTGCTGTCTTCTCCTGGTTTAGAAGATGTACTAAAAAGCAAAGGAGTTCACGCTGAAAATACTGACCCCACAGAGTCTCAATGGTAAGAGAAGGAAACTAATAAACAAACAACACAGGTAGAGGGACACACTACCCTGAGCTGAAGCTTTGATGGGATCCAATACTATGTTTCTTGTCCAAGGTTGAATGTTGGTTAGAATGAAGCCAGTGACACTTAGAATGGATACTGTCTCTAGGCTACATGGGGTAAAGGGCAAGCGAAGGCACGTCTCAGGTCAGACACAAAATGACCCCAGTATGAATGGTCTGGGGTTTGAGACCCATCCAGGAGTGGCCACAGGAGGAACGGTACTCGGTATAGTAGCTCACTCTCCCAGCTATCTCCATCTCTTTCTTGATCCCAGGGGAAGCTTTGTATTGAATGTTGGGTGTCCTGGAATTGGTCTTATCTCTATATTTCCTGGTCTTTGGTTGAGCCTTGGGCAAAGAAAGCACACACTGGGGCAGGGAATGGCTTTTTTTTTTTTTTTTTTTTTTTTTGGCTCCTTTATTCCAGTTGCTCTCTAGTCACTTTTGATCATCTATTGGTTGATTTTGAAACCTGTTGGTCCCCAGAATTTCTTGAAAAGGACAGCTGAAGCTTAAGAAGAGATGCCTTGAGGAGGTGATGTGAGGTGGGTGTGGCTAGGATTAGATTTGCGGTCACTGTAGTGAGACCTCAGGCTAGGAGATTCTCAACCAGAGTCAAGAAGTGTCTACCTCAGCAAGGTGCATCGTTAGGTATGTGATGTGGCCCAGCCATCTACCCCTCTGTGTTTCATTCCTGGGAACAACTGTGAACCCCAGAATCTTCCAGAAAATTCACAGATACCCCATCCCTCCTGCACTTCTTGCCCTGGGAAGGTCTGCCCTTTCTGTTTTCAAACCTAGAATTTCATTTTTTTTTCTCTTCTCTCTAAAAGGATTAAGTTGTCTAAACCCCTTCTAGTCCTGCTCTCTCTGAGGACATGGTGGGATGGGCAGGCCTCTGTGAGGAGTGAAACATGCCACACATCCTCTTCCTTGGCAGTTATCCTTGTCCTGTGGTTTGCTACTAATCTCTTGAAAACTACACCTGCAACAATGCAAGCTGGTCAGACCAGGCTACATTTATCAGTGCCCCACTTCCCACTGTTTGACTAATCACTTTTCTGCATTCAGGTTGGTGTATGTTTTAGTATCTATATATAACATCATAGGGCACTTGCCTGTCTGTGCCTGCCTTTCACTTAATATGATGCTCTGCACATCCAGCTATTTTTCTACAAATGACAGGATTTGGTTCTTCATTATGCGTGGATAATATCCCACTGTGAATTTATACCACATTACCCATGGTAGACACCTAGGCTGTTGGCATATCTTAGCTAAGGTGAATGATGCTTCAATAAACATGAGTGTGCAAATATCTCTTTTGTTTTTTAATTGCATTTTAACTGGACATATTCCTAGGCATAGTAGGATTATATGGAAATCATAGCTCTGTTTTTGTTTGTTTTCTGTTTGTTTTAGGAATCCCAACACTATTTTCCTCAGCAGCTATACTAATTCATTTTCCTTTTATCCACATCCTCACTGCCATTTGTTATTTCTGTATGTATTTGGGTTTTCTGTGTGTTTATATATGGGGTTTTGAGACAGGTTCTCACTGTAACCTGACTGGCCTGGAACTCACTATGTAGACAAGGCTGGCCTAAAACTCAGGCCTCTTCCTCCTGAGTTCTGGGATTAAAGGCATGCACCAAAACACCTGGCTTATTTTGTAAAAGCCATTCTAACTAGAGAAAGATGGAATTTCATTGTAGTTTTATTTATATTTCCTTGGTGTCTACTGAAATTGACATTTTTTTCATTTACTTTCTGATTTTTTTTTTATTTCTTCTCCTAATCAGTCTGCTCAAATAATCTTCCCATTTAAAAATTGGATCATTTGCTTTTTATTGTTTGTTTTTTTAATTCATTACATACCCTGGATATTAACCAGGTGAATGTTTGGCAAGTGTTTTCTCCCACTCAGTAGGTTGTCTCTTCACTCTATTTGGTAATTCCCTTGTCACATAGAAGCTCTTTATTGCTACAATCTTATTTTTAACTTTCTATTCCTTGTGTGTTTGGAGCTCTTCACAAATAAACAGTTATCAAGTAGATAAATAACAACAAACAAGTTAGTATCTGTCTGGTACAATTTTTGATGATAAAAAAAATAGTTGGTTCTCCTGATATACACTCCCCATACATTCACTCACATATGCACACACTTATATACATGTATACAAACATCTACACACTTGTCATGTGGTCACTGATCAATCAACACTGATAGGTTGCCTTCTGGGGACACAGTGACCTTGGGGCCAGGGGAAAGAGCACTGCATGGAAGGCTGGACTTGAATTCACCTCCAAGCCAAGGATGTCTACTTCTTCTAAGTGGGGACACTAACTTTCATTAGTTGGGCCATCCACAAGTTCATAATGTATGACTGTAGACTGTCCATGCTCAACAGAACCTTAAAGGAATGCCAAGGACTTCATACTGTGGACATCAGTCCCTCCTGAGTCTAGGACTGACTTTGGGTCCGTTTCTTTTATTTCTATAGGTTTTCCAGGACCTGTGGGGCTCTCAGGGATGCCTGGGCCTGCAGGTCCAGTTGGACCCAAAGGGGAAAATGGCTCTGCTGGAGAGCCTGGACCAAAGGGAGATTCTGGACCAGGTGGTGAGCAATGGGTCATGTGATTCAGACGGTGCCTCCAGCTGCTGCTTTTGTCTTAAGGATGTGTATTTGGCAGGCACAAAGCCAGTCCCAGGAAGAGGGATGTAGGATGCTCTGAAGGAGGCTCTGGGTTGTTTCGGGATGGACTGTTGTCTCCTTGACCTCTGCTGATGTGCATCTCATAGGCTCTCACTGCCGAAGGTGTTTAGTGCTACTGACTGGGCTGATCCTTTTCTGCCAGGACCTCCAGGACTTCCAGGTATGCCTGGTCCAGCTGGAAAGGAAGGCCCTTCTGGGAAGCAGGGGAACATAGGACCTCAAGGCAAACCAGGTCCCAAAGGAGAGGCTGGGCCCAAAGGTAGGCAAGGGGTGTGGCTGGTCTGGGAGGGAGAAAAGAGAAATGACAGGGGAGGCCATTGGTGTGATCGGAGGCATGATCAGACTGACGGGAAGAACCCAGAGTGTCAACACTGTGAGGACCTTGGCATGCACACCTCTCTCACATCTCTCACATCTCTCCACACTGACAGTATTTCTCCATCACCTTCCACAGAGGAACGTGAGGCAGCAAGGGACAGTGTTCACAGCTCTCTACCTTACCCGGCAGTTCTGTGTGAAAAGGCCTGCTGCTGAGGAAGTGGTGTGCACTAAACACACTCTTAGCAACATTTCTCCCCGTTTGTTCCTTTCTCAGGAGAAGTAGGTGCTCCAGGCATTCAGGGATCTGCAGGAGCAAAAGGCCTGGTGGGCCCCAAGGGAGAAAGAGGTGCCCCTGGTGAGCGAGGAGCCCCTGGGATTGCTGGAGCAGCAGGTGAGTGATGAACAGATGCAGAGTTGGGTGTGGTTTGACTGTGGCCCCCTTGAGCTGACAAGGCCTATATCCCTTCTTCAACTCACCCATTTAAGTCAAAGCTTGGCTGTGGAGGAAGTCTGCTTGCAAAGGGGATGATATGGGGCCCCTGAAACTGATCATATGCAGGGAGAGGGATGTTTTAAGCTATAGGGAGTCTTTTTGCAAGGAAGTTGTACACAGTCAGAGTTGGTTGGCAGGTGATAGGGGCAGCCATGCACAGAGTGGGCATGTGTCTGTGTTCTGGAAAGAGTCTGTATGGAAGTTCTATATGTGGAGCTGGGATAAGGATAGACTGTGTACAATGATCTGGAAATGCAGGGATGCTGGAAAATGGACACACAGCTTAGCCAGTTCTTCTTGGATTCCAGGGCCTGTCGGAGCTGTGGGTCCACAGGGAACTCCAGGTTCCAGGGGGCCCCCAGGACTCAAGGGGGACAGAGGTGCTCCTGGAGACAGAGGAGCCAAAGGTGAAAGTGGGCTTCCAGGTAAGGCAGAAGCTTCAGGTGCTGGTCCCCCACCGGGATGTAGCACCCTTCAGCAAGCCCTGAGCACATGATAAGTACAGGTGGTGAATCGACCTTGGGGTCAGCTGATAGGCAAGAAAGCCTATTAGAGACCCTGGCTTAGCTACCTGCCTAGGTCATGTGGGAAGGCAAACCAAGATAAATTTTTTTTCATCTGACCATGGAAATAGGTGACAACAGCTGATTTTCTGGTTTATAGACTAGCCTTGACCATCTAACAACCCAGTGGGTGAGAATTATATAAGGAATGCATATTTCTGCTCTGTACTCAAGAATGTCAGCACGTCATTATATTTCTTGAATCTTGAGTCAAGATGCCATCTGGTTTGATCTGCCATCTGATGTTCACAGGCTAGTTTAGGGACCATAAAAAAATCTCTACACAGAGGCTGGGCATCATGGATCACACTTATAATCCTAGTGCTAAGGAGGCTGAGGCAGGAGGATCACTGAGTTGCAAGCCAGCTTGGGCTACATTAGAGCCAAACAAACAGACTGAGGAGATGGGTCGGTGGGTGAAATGCTTGACATACAGACATGAGTTCCAGATTTCAAATCCCCAAATGGTGGGTGGGCATGGCAACCTGCCAGTCATCCCAGCTCTGTAGGGGCAGAGATGGGATCCCTGGGGCAAACTGGCTAGATAGACAAGTCAAATCGGCAAGCTCTGGGTTCAAGGGAGAGACTGCCTCGATGTATATGGTGGAAGAATGGAGGAAGATACCCAACAAAATCGCTGGGCCAAATGTGCATACACATATAACATACATGCACACACATACACATACACATATGCAACAAGTTTTTGAAACAAGAGATAAAATCATTTACAGCTCAGGCCAGCTATGCCTACAGTTGTAGCGTGTGATGGGAGGTAGCAAGCTCTTCACCTTGACCCTCCCCCTTTTTCTGGGGCTCAAACTGAAGTTATTCTTGGGCTTGCAGCATAATCTTCACGTGGTCATTTCTCCTGTTTCCCTCCTTGTAGATAGTGCTGCTCTGAAGCAGCAGGTGGAGGCCTTAAAGAGACAACTGCAGCATCTAGAGGCTACCTTCTCTCGCTATAAGAAAGGTGAGTTCCTGTGTCCGAACCAACCCCAGCCCTGGTATAGGTTCTGGACCCTGTAGTTGAGAGACGGTTTATCAGTGGTTGAGCTTTGCTCTAGGTCTAGGATGGGAATGAACAGGAACTAAGTCGAGGGCTGGGCTTGAGGCTGGAGCTACACACTCAGCATCTATCAACATACATGTGTGCATGTATGTTATAGGCACACACACAGACTTGCACACACATCAAGATGGATGTTGGGTGCTTCCATGTATTTTAGATACATGAGCGGATATATTCATGTAGCACATACAAGCCCACCCAGGATCAACCCTGTGGTGGCAGCACACGAGTCCTGTACAGGGCTGTGCAGAGCCTTTTCAGGGCTGTTCTCAGTACCCTTCTGAGCCCATGGAGAATCTTCCCCTAAGATCTTATTAAAGATACTCAGAGGTGCAGCTTGGACTCTAACCAGCCTGGTAGTGTAGGACCAGAGCACAGCCCTCTCCAGAGCCCTAAGGATCTAGTATCTTTCGCAGACTTCTGTGCCTGGCCACAAAAGCCACAGAGATTGACTGAAAGATGTATGTCATGCTATACAGATGATGTTTTGTGATGTCAAGCAAGTGGAAAGGGAGTGCCTTTGTTTTGCCCTCTCAGTTAGTCATCGCTAGGGTCTTAATAGCTGCTTTGATTCCTTTCTGGGGTTCACCATTAACCCCACCCCAATTTCCGTGATGACACGTGCCTCTCAGATACACTCACCCTTCTCCAGCACTTCCAGGGCCAGGAGGCTGAGCACAGCCCAGGACTTGACACAGCTCTCAGATGATCCATTCTTCCCTTGCCTGTTCCTTAACCCCAGCACATAGCACAGACCTTGGCTGACAGCCTGTGTCACTGCCATCAGGGCTCATTGAACTGTGTCTTCTGTATTCTCAAAATTACTGACATATCATGGCCTTAACAAAAACAAAAAACAAAAAACAAACCTCAGAGATTCCTTTGGAGGGAAGGTGTGTGTGTGTGTGTGTGTGTGTGTGTGTGTGTGTGTGTGTGTGTCCGTGTGTATGTGTCCCCGCACATGCATGGTGCATGTGACCAAGTGTGCCATGGTGCTTATGTGGAAGTCAGGGGACAACTTTAGGGAGTCAGTTCTCTGCTTCCACCTTTATGTAGGTTTCAGGGACTGAACTCAGGGTTCCAGGCTGTGCAGCAAGAGGCAAACACCTTTAGCTTTGAGCCACCTCACTAGCTCTCCCTTTGTCTTTTTTTTTTTTTTTAGGCAGGATCTCTCACAAAACCTGGTGCTTACTATTGTAGTAAGATGATATGGTCAGTGAGGCCTTCCACCCTACCCTAGGATCTCTATACCCCCCATGTCCAGCTTTTATATGAGTGTGGTGGGTCCAGACTCCGCTCCTCATACTTGCATAGTCAGCACTTTATCCATTGAGCTGTGTCCACAGCCTGTGTCTGAGCGCTGGTGTCAGACTGAGCGAGGTGCACCACAATCACACCAGCTTGGATGGAGCCCTGCATTTAACGTCTTTGAGCTCAAGTGCCCTCTAGCTTGCGGACGAGGAGGCACGGCACCCTCTCACAGAGCGCACTGTGGTGCTAGGACCACAGTCTTTGCTCCATCGTCTCTAGTTCCCTTCATTAGAGGGTTGCGAGGAAGTTCCAGCTTCAGTTCAGATTTCTGACAGGCCCAGAACTCTAGCCTAGGGGCTGACACAACTTCCACTTCAGCCCACCTTCCCTCCTCTTTCAGCCACCCTCTTCCCTGATGGCCAAAGTGTCGGAGACAAGATCTTCAGGGCAGTGGACTCGGAAAAGCCTTTTGAGGATGCCCAGGAGATGTGCAGGCAGGCTGGAGGGCAGCTGGCCTCCCCGCGTTCTGCTGCCGAGAACGCTGCCGTACAGCAGGTGATCACTGTCCACAACAAAGCTGCTTTTCTGAGCATGACGGATGTGGACACGGAGGGCAAGTTCACATACCCCACGGGGGAGCCCCTGGCCTATTCTAACTGGGCTCCGGGGGAGCCCAACAACAATGGTGGGGCAGAGAACTGTGTGGAGATTTTCTCCAACGGCCAGTGGAATGACAAGGTTTGTGGAGAGCGACGCCTTGTCGTTTGTGAGTTCTGAGCCACTAGGGGTAACAGACAGGACAGTACTCAGCCAGGAGCTTCGTCAGTGCCGCACGGCTCGGCTCGGACCCATGAGTTGCTGACATTCTAATAAAAGGAAACCACCTGTCTAACTTGGGTTCTCTGTTGAAAGCAGCCCAAAGGCAGGGCTACCACTGAATACACCTCTCAGAGTATCGTGCCTGGCAACCTTCACATGCTGAAAAGCTCTCAGGGGAAAGAGAGGCCGTGTCTTACCACTTACAGGGCATAGATAGAGTCCATCTCTGTGACCCGTCGCGGAATACAATGCCTTCTTCTTGGCCCTGCTGCTCCTCAAACTTTCAGCTGTGTTTGGCCTAGCCAAAGGCATCCATTTGAAACTTTCTCCTCCGGGCTTTTCTTCACTCTTGCCTGAGACGCCTGGTACCCTGGCTGTTCCTGAAGGCTTTTTGCTTGCATCTCCGTTTTTCTCCTGCATCACCTAGTAGGCCCGCAGGCCCTCACTCTCAGCTCTCACTCACCCCAGGGGAAGATCATGCTAGCTTCTCACTTCATATTTCATCTGCAGGCCATTTCTGACCTGGACTTCTCTTTGATGCCCTCAAACTAAAACATGGCAGGCTAGAGACCTGACTGGTCACCTGACGACACCGCAGAGTGACCTGGAAGGGAATCTCTCTGTTTCCCTTGCTGATGTCATGGCAATACCTAAGATAACATTCCTCAAAAGGCCTGTCAGTGGGGCTGGGAAAGACCTCTGCACCATTCTAAACTCATCTGTAATCTCAGGGAAGTAGGAAGAGAGGGGCTGGCCATCCTCACGTTCATCTAAGCCTTCTGTTGCCAGGCAGTTCCAGAACGTTCTATCCCTTCTGCTTCAAAGCTAGCCTGGTTAATACCCTTATATGTTTTAAATTTTATTTATTTTTATTACATGTGTATAAATGTTTTGCTGGCATGTGCTATGTGCACCATGTGCATTCCTGTGGGCTTTCTGGAGCTGAGATTATGGAGGGTTGTGAGCCTCCCTATGGGTGCTGAGAATCAAACCCTCTACAAAAGCAACAAGTGCTCTTAACTGCTGAGCCACCTCTCCAGCCCCGTCCTCTTTATCTTTCAAATGTAGAAAGTGAGGCACAGAGAAGGGAGAGAACTCAAGCGAGGATGACTTGGTAGTGGGTCACAGGCAAGGTTTTCCTGACCTCAAAGCTAACAATTCTGTGTATTTGGTTTATCTGGATGCATTCTTCCAATTTTTATTTTCATTATACCTGTATTCAAGAAGTGAAAAGGACGCCTGGGTGGACCACAGGTTCATAAAAAAGACACACATCCCCCCCCCCCACCGTCTCTAAACAGGAGCCCTCACTCTCCTGTCCCAGTGACCATTCTGTATAGCCTCTGTATAGCCTCCCCCACCCAAACATCCAAGTCCCACAGTATGACTCATTAGTAAGGTATCGTGTTTTATGAAACAAGCCCCGCACTTTCAGACAATGTGAAGTTAACGACCAACTGGGATTTTTTTCCCCCTTCTTATGGGAAAAGAAAATTCCTGGAACCTTCTGAAAAACAAGTCAGTTGCACAATAAAGAACAAATAATTCTTGGTTCAGAGGCCACACCTGGGCATACCTGCAGAGGGAGTTTAGAGAGGTTCCTTTTATAGTCAAGAGCAGGAAGCAACTGGATCTTGTTTAAAGCCAAAGAGAAACTTTTTATATAAATAGGTGGCTCCCTGTGTACTTAAGAGGCACTAGTGGACAGGCAGGGTCAGGCAATATCCCTGGACCCTTCAGGCACCCGTGGATCTCTTGCTCACATCCTCCTTCTTCCTGCCTCTAGAGCAGGGGTTCTCAACCTGTGGGCTTTGGCCTCATTGGAGGTTGTATATCAGATATTAGCATAAGTCATACTAGTAGCAAAATTACAATTATGAAGTAGCGACAAAAGGATTTTGTAGCTGGGAGTCACCACCACATGAGGAAGTGGAGTAAAGTCACAGCATTAGGAAGGCTGAGAACCACCACTGTCTAAGGACAGGAAGCAGACGTAGACACAGAGCACAGAGGCAAGAAGCACTTGCCTGCTACCAGCTCAAAACTCGTGTGGGGATAAAGTCGGCTTGTCCCAGATGCCCACCCTCGTCCCAGCAGCTAAGTTCTGGGGGATGGGACCACACAGCACAATATTGCCCCTGAGAGTCCCTTGGTGTCATGGCTGTCATTGGAGATCCTCTCAAAGGAACTACTGCCTGTCGAATAGCAATGCCAAATCTTGTTCTTATTTGAAATGTCTGAGTGTTTTTTCTGCGTATTTGTCTCTGCATCACATATGTGCCTGGTTCCATCCAAAGCCAGAGGACAGTGTGAAAATTTCTAGAACTACAGTTACAGATGGCTGTGAGTTGTCGCACGGGTACTGGGAATGGAGCTTAGATCCTCTGGAACAGCAGCCAGTGTTCTTAACCACTGAGCCATCTCTCTAGTCCACCCCAGTCCATTTCTTAACAACAGGCAGGAAAGAACAATGGAACTCTATGAAAAAATCTCCTACTGCATGGAAGGTTTGGGATGTTGAGAAGCCAACACTTAGCAAAGGAATCTTCAAATCTGCTAGCACCACAGGCTATGAGGGCTTGGTTTGCTCCAAACACAGAACACATCAAGAGGATTAATTGAGCTCTGTAGACACAGCCTGATTAAAAAGCAGACTGAGGTAAATATTTCAGATGTTCAGATTTTAAGTTTTAGTGCTCGACACACATGAGAAGGCCAACATGGGTTTTCAAACCTCATCCTCCCCTTAGCCAAATTAGCCAACATCCCTTTTTAATTAGCATAAGCGAGAGGTGAAGGTAGGATTGTGTGACTCCTAAAGTCTTAGGAGACATGATAATTTAAACACTGCCCCTTGGGTCAAGAGAGCTGCTGGCATCTGTACATGCATGCCTGCCATGGAGTCTTCCACAGCAGGTGCATTAGAAAGCCCTGTTTAGTTTATTATTGTTTTTATTTTATTTTAACATGTTCATTTCTTATCATCTTTTCCTTTTTGTTTTGTTTTGTTTTGTTGAAAGAGAGTTCCTCTATACAGGATGGCCTCGAACTCCCCGTTCTCCTGCCCTCAACTAGCAGAATCTGGCATCACAGGTGTACACCACCGTGCCCAGCTAATTGAATGTATATGCTCAAGACTCACCCTGATTGTAAATCCTCCTGTCACCAAATGAGCCCACATCCCACCACACACAGGGGCCCTCTGATGGTTTCCTTCACTAGGAGCCTATTTTGTTCTGAATTCTTTTGACACATAATTGCCTGAATCCACTGTCAAGTGAATTACTTGTTTAGGGGAATTCTCAGCCACTCTAACCACCTGGAAATCCTCCTTATTCAAGCTCCAAGGTGTGTTGAAAAACAAAACATCCCTACCCCACAAAACCTTCCTATTAAGGAAAAAAAATGTTAACTGAGATACCAAGTACTTATCTAGGGCTGGAAACAAAGATGAAACAGCTGGTTGAGTTCTCTGAGCTCCCTAAGGAGGCTGAGGGGTCATCTGTAGGACTGAATGGCAGCTGTACGCGCTAGAGATGCTTGACAGTAGATTTAGAATGAACGTGTCATCTAAGAGCTCGTAGCCAGGACCACAGAGGGGAGCCATCTTCTTGTGATGTTGCCACCCTGCTTGGAGATCAAGACATTTCGTTGGCACATGGCTTCCTCTGTGACTGCTAGGCTTCTCCATGAGCTCTCATGGTAGATTGTCTCGAATGTTTCAGTGACGCCCCTTAAGAGACTGGCACAAACCTCTGGCTCGTGTTACTTCCAAATGGTCTGAATGGGATCTGTGCGCATTTCTATCGTGCCGCCCCTTTTGTGACCACGGTGATTGCAGAAGGATTGGTGGAGATGAGCTTGCACATTCAAACATTCCGGAACCTTAAACCATTGCATGGAAAACAGCCACCTGGAGGATCACCTGCTGGATTCACTTGGACTATGAGTGAGAACTGAGGTCCAAAAGTAGACGTTTTTCCAATGTTAACATATTTGATCTATGTTTACTTAGGAATCTGTAGGCTCTGTCACCCTGCTTGCCTAAGCCACATTTGCATGGCAGAGGGACTTGCCTGAACGAAGTGGTCCCTTCTATATTTGTTTAGTAAGAAGAGCAAGGGAGCCAAGGGAGCCAAGTAAACAAGACCCTTAATCTCTACTTGAAAGGGCTGAGTGAAGTGTTTTTGAGATGTCCACGGCCCCTTTGATCTGATGTAAGAGCACAGTGACCTCGCTGCTTGTTCTTCTGCCTATTTATTTCCCTTAGCACTTTAAGTATGAGTGGTTGGGGGGGGGGGGGATGTAGGCCGGGGCTGAAATGTGAGAAGGCAACTTCAGGAAAGCAGACCCACTGTGACCAGAGGGAGGAATGGGCCATGGGTCAGACCAGGAAGGAGAAGAAAGCAGGAGGTGGGTTTTGAGTAAGCCCCAGCTGGAGAGAGAGCAGCTACAAGAGCAGAATGAGGAAGAGAAGGGCTCGTGAATTTCTGCACCGTGCAGAAAAAGTGATCAAAGGCTGGGCACGCCTTTAATCCCAGCACTCAGGAGGCAGAGGCAGACGGATCTCTGTGAGTTCAAGGCCAGCCTGGTTAACAAAGCGAATCCAAGACAGACAAGGTTAACACAGAGAGACCCTGTCTTGAAAAAAAAAAAAGTAAAACCAAAAACAATAGAAATGATAAATTAACTAAGAGGTCAGAATTTTTTTTTCTGAGTTGGGGTTTCTCTTCATAGTCCTGGCCAGCCCAGAAGCAGAGTGGCCTCAAACTTAAGAGATCTATTTGTTTCTGCCTTCTTAGTGCTGAGCTTGAAGGCATTGGACCATCATGCCTGGCTGAAATCAGACTTTTTAAAAATTATATTTAAAAGACTATATCCTGATAAATCTTTTTAAAAAATTCACCAAGATAGAAAAAATGCTTATTGATCTACACTGAAATTATGACCCCATAGACACACTGTAAATTACAAAGATTACACATTGAAAATGCATTTATTTGATACACCTAGCCTATGGAACATTCTGGCTTAGCCTAGCTTGCCTTGCATATAGGAGCCCTTACATAAGCCTATAGCTTGCCAGTGTTGTGTAACACAAAACTTACCTTTCAATAAAATAGTGACTGCCATATATACATAAGCAGGTGTGTATTTTATAATGAGATGTGAAAACACAATACCCCAAACTATGCTGTCCCTGCTCGTAATCACAAGAGTTCATTGATGACTACAGCTCTCTGCTGCCTCCCAGCGTCTTGAGAGAGAAACACACCTGAATATTTCTATCCTGGGCAAGTCAACATCTCAAATATGACTTTTCCTCTGTCATAAGGTTGAAAGTTAGGAGTCAAACCATTTAAAGTCAGAGATCATTTGAATTAGCAACAAGAAAGGTATCTATAAGCGCAGATGTCTTGTAGGCACTGCTCAGGCTTTAAAGAGGCAAGGATGAGGGGATCTTGTTTGGCCTCCTTTGCTTTTGTCCTCTACCTCTTTTCCAGAAGCTCTGTCCCAGATATGCTGTGTTTTTCCTGGATAGAGCTAAGCCTCTGACCTTGGTCAAGAGCCACCATGCAACCATCAGGAGTATGCTCAGATCCCAAATCATTTCAGGGCAACCCATCTAGTAGAAGGACCATGATTCCTTAGGAGTTCCCAGAAAGCATCTTCCCTAGGCTCACTAATGAAGCTCAAAGTGACTTCCTTTGACAGGTCCCTCCATCCCCAGGGAGAAGGGCAACCATGAGCGCATGTACTGCCCGTCTCCTTCATCTTGTCAGTGAAAGACAAAGATAGCCAACTGGTGCCAGCATCTGACTTCACCTCAGCTTCTCCTTTTTCTCAGCAAAGCTGGAATTTTGCATACCACTTATCCTTTTCAAATTATAAGATGTATTTAATTTCTAACTTAAATAAGTCATTTACCCATGTTAGCCACTGGACAGAAGAAGACTTGATTCTTATATTTTATCTAACCTCTAAAATACACCAAAAAAAAAAGCTATGAAAGGCTTAAATATGAGGAGTGAGCAAGTGTCATATTTCACATGCTTCCCCATAACATACGCACACGGCAGTGTGTGACAGTGACATTAGGCACATGCAAAAGAGGATGACCAAACATGTAGGTGGCCTTGATTTGTGACTACCCACATCTCAAACTACCTAATCCAGGAGACTTCACTCATTCCTATAAGGTGAGCACTAATTTCTATCAGCTGATTGCCCCCTATAGGACCTACCCCTTAAAGCTTCTACCATCCCTCATTACTATTACTAGAGACCATCCAGCGTCTAAGCCTTTGGGGGACAAACTATATTCAACCCATAGCACAAGATATGGTCAGAGAGCTACCAGACTGTTCCCCCTTTTTTTTGATTCCTGCCTTGGAAGTGACTGACAGCCAGCGTAGGTGAGATGGACGGGGAGGGTGGGCACAGTGATCCAGCTGGGTGTTCCTACTGGGCCTCCCAAAAAACTTGGCATTGGGTCCTGCCAGTGAAGACTAGAACCAGAGGTTTGTACAGGAACTGCGAGGCATTTCAGGGGCTCAGGGTAGGATTGGACAAGGAGTTCATTTCTCCACACCACCTGGGCTCCTTTGGTAATTACTACAGTATTAAATGGCTTCCAGGGTCTTAGCCAGGCAACGTAGGAAGTGGCTGACTAGAGTACCTGTCACTGGCGAGGGAAAGGAGTAGAGGGCAGATGTGCTAAGATCCACTATCCTTGGCTTAAAAGGATGCCACTCAGCAGGCTAGGAGGTATTTATCAAGAGTAATGTTTGAACCTCATTCGCGAGACAAGTAAAGACACTTTCTAGGGCCTCTGAAAGAATCATGGTGCTCTCTCCAGTTGAAAGAACCAGAAGCAAGGACAGTACTGAAGCGCCTAGTCACAGCTGGTGGCACAGCAGAGCCCTCTTCTTGTGAGGTACAGAAGATATATTCACCATCCCACTGTTCACTGACCCTCTGCCTCATGGGTTCCCCAACAGGCTGTATAGTGTCCTTAATTACAGGTCGCCAGCGGAACATCATTTCCCCTTTGAGATTATTTGGGAGAGAGGTCACTTCAAATGTCACAAATAAATGATTTGTTGTGTCTTCAGAAAGAACCCATTTCAGAAAATGTCCCCCAACTTTTCCCTGGTGATGCTGAGCAAAGAAAAAAAGAGACTCCACTGGACCCAGCAGCAGTGGCATCCTGTCGTGAGGGAACATGAGGTCACCCTGGACATAAAGATGTGGGCAGGGAAGAGGGTGGAGGTGGCATGGATGTCACATTCTAGATTTGAGGTGGAGCAGACACTGATATAAGGAACAGTGTATTCCTGGAGAGTCTTGGCATGCTGAGGATGTCAGTAAGAGCAGACGTCTACATGTGACATGATAGGTGGACACAAGGTGCAAGGGGGTGCAGCAAGGAGGACAGAGGAGACAAAGCAACAGATCCTCCTAAACTGTAGACTACTAAGTGGCTTCTGGGAGCCTAAGGCTCTCCTGTGCCCCCTGCTTGTGAGATTCTCTGGGCTTACTGGCCCTGCCTTCAAGACAACCAGCAGAGGGCAGCACAAGCCCACTGCTGGCAGGGCTAGGGCTATAGCCTGAGAAAGTAGACTATGCCCACAGCCATCTTCTAAAATGAGTTTATGTGTTTCTGGAATCCAGCCTGGCCCCAAGTTCATCTCTGGAGATGAGTCGGATCTCACAGCCTGCAGCTGGACTCAGATGAATTCCCTCGGGAATTCATTCATGAGGACATTCATCAGCCATCAGTTGAGCTTCCATGTGACTCCTGCCTGTCCTTTTCTGGACACTGGATCTATTGAGGTGAGGCATGTAGCTTTGGAAAACTCACAGAGCCTGGGCTACTGCTAGTGTGGCATTGTTTTCAAGTAAATGTAAGTGCTTCCCTAATAAAAACAGCTTATCTGTTCTTCGTGACAATTTTCTGAGGTGGGTACAAGCATTATTCCAACTTTACCAAAAAAAAAAAAAAAAAAAAAAAAAAAAAAAAAAAAGCACAGAGGCACAGATACTGTATGTGACCTGTCAAGGGTCACATGGCTACATAATGGTGAAATCAGAATTTGAACCTAAGCAATCTGGGATGAGTGATATTGTCACACTGGTATAACTTAAACCATATAAATGTCCAAACAGATAACAAATATCTATAATTGCAGAGAGGAAAATGAAAAAAAAAAAAAAACAAATCTTAAGGCTGGAGCTGGGGCCAACAGATTCACTGGTCAGATGGGTTGGATGAAGGCAATATTTGCAAGATGTGTAAGGCTTACTCAAGACTATACTAGTGTCTGAACAGTCATGGCTGATTTCACAGCTTCCTAAAACATACTTAAGGCCATTTGGAGACCGTTTGTACATGACCAACATGTGCTCTTCTCCTAGAGCCTCTGGAACATTCTCCAGAGTCCTGGGAACAGAGAGAAGAGGGTTGGACTGAGTTCCTGGCAACAAGGTGTGGGGAGGTTTCAGGACCTGGGTCTGGTGGATGCCATACTCAACGTGCACATGCGCAGAAAAGTATGTACAACAGCCTGAGCCCTGGTCACACCGGTGCCTACACGAGGTCCCATGAACCCAGCACCTCCTGTACTCTGGCAACTCCTCTGAGCCATTTCAGTCTTAGCTCTATCACTCTTTAATGTCACAGGAGGCGATAAGACCTTCGGCTGTGTAGAGATGGGGTTTGGAGCAGCATCTGGTTGTAGGCAAGGGGCGGGGTGTCGGGGCATTGAGATGAGCTGTTAGTGGATAGACACTATAAATAAAGCAGGACCCTTTACATCATGAGGGGCCTCCAAAGAAAAAAGAAACCCTGCCTCTTGACATGGGAGAGAAATTTACACAAGCTACCAGGGTGACTGTTATTTCTCGGCATGGCGATTTCCAAACCTTGCCAAACATATAGATCATCTGAGACCTACACAAAAGCAAGAGGCTTTGGCAAAAACATTAACACGGCCAGAGGTCTTACTTAGGCTATGTCATGATTCTAGTCACTTCTGTCAGCCACTGCTCTGAAGGGTCACATAACTTGCACAAGCCCATGGACCATCAGGATGAGAGGCTACACCACATGCTGTCTCATGGCTAACCTAGTCCAAGGCTTGTGGTTAGTTTGTAAATGCCTGCCTGACTGTCATTTCATTTGAACATGGCAATTGTATCTGCCAGGAGTAGACTTGGGGACCTTCTCCCTACACAGGTCACTGCTTTCCCGCTGGTCTCTTGTCAGGAGCACCTCTCGTTTTCCTGACAATCCATCAGCCACTTAAGGTTACCAGGGTAACATCACTTTATAAAACCCACTTCCTGGCATCTCTAGCCTGTGCCTCAGATGACAGCTGATCTTTCTTTCTGGCTAATGGCGTGTGTGGAAAAACCCAAAATTCCTGACAATTACCAAAGTACAGATCATTTACATAACAGCGAGCAAACAGCCTTGTAGATCACGGGCTCTACAGTGAAGTCCGAGCCCAGGGGTCAAGCCCATGGCCCAGCTCTTCATACTGGTTTAACACTGACAGCCACCAAGAAAGGAAGCTGCCTGGACCCAGGGAGGGGATCATCTAGTGTGAGGGACAAGCCTTCAGCTAGAATCCTATATCCCTACCTCTGTCCAGAACACAGACAGAAGCAGCAACAGCAGAAATGAGTGAGTCCAGAGAAAAACTGTCCGCAGGCCCTTCAGCTCCAGATGTGGAATTTGATCCTAACCTGGATCTTGAGTCTCTCAGTCTTTTAGTACTTACATTCCCTTTGTCACATGAAGCAAACCCCAGCAGCTGGGTCTGCATTGCTGCAGAAGGAAACTGACTCTGTACAGACATGGTTTGAACCCCAAGTTCTGGTTCTGACTTCTTCTGTAGAGGTGCTTCTAAATCTAAGTGTTCCCAAGTGCCTGCGATTAAGCATCTGAATTGAAACTGAGTAATTCTGGTCTACATCACAAGAGTGTGTCGTCTGAGGAAAATTCAGTAATGTGATGGGATAGGTGTGCTAGAAACCGAGGCACATGGTCCTGCCACCTGCACTCCGCTCGCCCTGGGGCCTTCTGTGGGTCCAAGGTTCGTTCCCACACCTGCTGGGAAATTTTTGTGGAAGGAGTACAGTCTGGCCTTGACTGCCTGGTAGCCAACTTTATCCATCCATTTGTAAATGTTTGCTGTATCCATTGAGCAAA
This sequence comes from Acomys minous, assembly GCF_964271855.1. Classification (NCBI taxonomy): domain Eukaryota; kingdom Metazoa; phylum Chordata; class Mammalia; order Rodentia; family Muridae; genus Acomys; species Acomys minous. The sequence continues at coordinate 9,513,753 of NC_140490.1, forward strand.
CATCCATCGATCATCAAGCACTTGATGGCTCCAGAGTGCTTTCCCTGGAAGTTCAGAAACCAAGAGAAGTAAAAGAGAAATGGAAGTGAACAAAGCCTTCTCACTGTGTGAGAGTGACTCTTAGCTCATTCCTCAAATGTTTTCCCATCTCATTTGTGAGGGGCAAGCGGTTGGAGCCAGAATTTGTCACCTTCTTCCGGTTTGACACGATTGTAGATAGACTGAGACAGTGGCTGGCCGCTGAGGTGGTATCATTTAACCCTTAGATTCAAAAGCTAACTGCAGGGTTTTTCCTTCTCTATAAACTGATAATGGGCTCCCTGATCCATAATGTTGCAGTAAAAGGGATACTGGGCAGTAAGAATTGACACTGATGAGATGGGCACCCCTCGGGTGGGCATCTGCCTCCTTCCATGTTGCTGGGGAACACTATCAAATCAGTCCCATATAACAGTGCAGGAAGAAAAGGCAGCTCTCTTGAGGTTAAGGGTGAGTAAAGATAGGACACAGCTACTTGGCAGGGACCGAGAGTGGTTACTCACAGGTGATACTGCTGCCGTACATCATGGTCAGGTAGACAAAGGGCTGCTATGGCAGCATGTGGGCCCTAAAAGCATCAGCCTTGTCACAGAGAGGACCTAGCTAGTCTATACCTGTGGGTACAGTAAGTACGCAGAGATGGTAGCTCTCTTCCACTCTCTAACAGTTCTAGATCCCTGTAATGGAACACACAAGAGGCAAGAACGCCTTGTAAACTCAGGGTGGCTTCAAACAGGCAAGTTTGGCACTGCTTAGTGACAATTCATGGAGAAAAGGAACTGGATGCTTTTATGGCTGAGATCAGATGCCACTCTGACACAGATGCACAGCCCCCCCCCACACACACACACACAAACCTTGGTCCTTCAGTGAAAAAGGAGGGGATTTATTCTCTCTTTTCCACAGTTGACTCGGACTCCATGCTTTGTTCCTAGCCAAACAGATGTGACCTTTGCTTATGGGACCTCATGGTCACCTTCTCTTTATGCCCTCAGGTCACAACCAAATATATCCTCTCCCCTCAAAAGAACCACTTAACACTGATCTTAGGAAAACAGTATTGAATTTTCTTTGGAAGCAACTGAGAGCTCCGAGAGGCTTCCTCAGGCTGGGAACTCGCAGACAGCTATGAAGGAAAGGAGGCAGGAAATGTCATTCCATAGCCCATTTTCTACAATAACGACACAGTCTTCCCCTAAGCCATAGTCATTGGGTTCTTTCATCCTCCAGTTGTTGTAGGCGAGCCTTCCACCTGTCACATACATGAACTGGCCTTCAGTCACTTCGTCTGTGATGCCTAGGAAGGCAACGCCTTTGGCCACTTCATGGATGGCGCTGTTCTCCTCAGAATTCCTGGGGATAGCCACAGTGCCTCGGAGCCCAGTGCACAGAGCCTTCACTTTGGAAAAGGGCATCATTTCATGGTTGCTCACGAAGAGCTTCTTCCCAGACTTTTTGCCCATCGAGAAGGCATGCACTGAAATCAGAGCAGATGAGGCGCACTCAGTGTGGTACCCAGTCAGGACCTGAGTTGAAAAGGTCCTCTGGGGATTCAAGACTCCAAAAAGTAATCTCAGGTCCAACCCAGGAATAAGATATATGACCCAAAACAGAAATAGAGCCAGGGAAGAGATCCATAACTTCCTGGCAACAGCCAGAGGCTCCTGAGATATCCCACTGTTGACACCAACATCACCCAGAAACAGAAAGCAGCGTCGGCAAACACAGAGTGGCCCATGTGGACATCACTGCCACATTTGGGTGCCAGAATATGACAAAGTTACCAATATTTAGGTAAGAGCAGTGGATGGGAAGCAAACAGCAAAGAGAATAGACTTCCACTCAGCCCTCTTTTGCTGCTGTCTGCAAGGTGTACGGATATGGAGTGAATTATTATCCTTCCTGAATTTCCTTCTCTTCATTTGTGTTTTTTGGTTTGTTTTGGAGGTTGTTTGTTTGTTTTTTGAGACAGCGTTTCTCTGTGTAACCTTGGCTATGTCCTGGCACTCGCTTTATAGACCAGGCTGGTTGGCCTCGAACTCACAGAGAGCCATATGTCTCTGCCTCCCTGAGTGCTGGGATTACAGGAGTGTGCCACCATGCCCGGCTCCTTTTCTTCATTTGTAAGGAGTAGAATATCTTTTTAAAGCCATGTGTGTTTCTCTATATGTGTCTACATGCATGCCACAGCATGTGTGCATGTGGAGGTCAAAGGACAACCTTTGGGAGTGGAGTCTCTTCTCCCACTCTCCTGGGTGTAAGGGGATTGAATTCAAGTGCTCAGACATGTGCAGCGGGTGCTTTTCACCCACTGAGCAACCTCCCCAGTCCCAAGACAGGTATAATATCACAACCAGAGTTGGTGAGGAGACTGAATGAAATTACATCCCAAGAAAGAGCCATGTCTGCACAGGGTTTCTCTGTGTAACCTTGGCTATGTCCTGGACTTGCTTTGTAGACCAGGCTGGCTAGCCTCGAACTCACAGAGAGCCATCTGCCTCTGCCCCTGCCTCTGCCTCTGGGGTGAGGTGGGTGTTCAAAACTGTCAGCTCTCTTCTACTCTCCTCCAACTGTAGAACCCTCTGCGGGAAAACATGGGAGTGTGAACAGCCTGGGGCTGAGGGAAAACTTACGCTTCTTGGTGTGCTCCATTTCTGATTGCAGGATCCTTAGCTCGGCCTCCAAATTTGCCACCTTCGCCTCAAGGGCTACAAGAGCGTCAGGAAGAGGGTACTTAGTGACAACAAAACTTTAACCTGGAGACTCAAACACCGGAGTGGGGGAGGGGTGGTTAAAAATCTCATAGCCTGGGGAGAAAACTGAGTAGGCACAGTACTTGCCATGCAAAACACAAGGACCTATTAGATTCCTAGAGCCTACATAAAAGCCAGCCATGTATTCTCCATGCAGGACAGACACAGAGAGGTGGATCTCTGGGGCTTGCCGACCAGATAGCCTAGCCTACTTGGTAGGTTCCAGGCCCAGGCGAGACCTTGTCTCAAAAAAAAAAAAAAAGGTGGACTCTATCTGAAGAACAGAGTCTAAGTATGACATCTAGGCTTTACATGCATGCACACACATGTATACCACTCACGCAGGCACTCGCACACACATGAATATCCTTATACACAAAAATGCTAAGGCTCATTAAAGAGTAAGATTTTCCCAGAAAAATATGAGAGCTAAAGAAGCAAATGGGAGAAAGTAGTGCTGCTGCTTTCCCGGGTGTAAGTTATATACTATAGTGACCTGTTACGGTAGATCTCCTTCCATCCATCTTTTTTAATGGAGTGCTTAAACGTGGAGTATTATACTAATTTCGAAAAAAATAAAATACTCCTACATCTGTGACTTTTCTTTGTGATTCTTTTTCATATCTCACTACTGGTAAAAAAAAAATCTTACTGTGTTGTTTATATGTATATGTTCATGTGTAGACACACACACGTGTGTGTGTGTGTGTGTGTGTGTGTGTGTGTGTGTGTGTGTGTGTTGGTGTATATGTATATATGTGTAAAAGCCAGAGATCAACCCAGGGTGTGATTCCTCGGAAGCTATCTTTTCATGGAGACAAGATCTCACACTGGTGTAGACCTCTCATTGGTCTAGACCTCTCAGTGGTCCAAATCTCTCAGTGGTTTGGAGCTTGCATAGCAGGCTAGACTAGCTGGCTAGCAAGCCCCAGGATGAGCCTATCTCTGCCTCCCCAGTTCAAGGATTAGAAATGTGTGCCACTATGAGTGTTGGTGTTTTGTTTTGTTTTGTTTTGTTTTATGTGGGTGCTGGGCATTGAACTTAGGTCTTCATGTTTGTGCAGCAAGTGTTTTACCAACTGACCCGCCTCCCCAGCTTCTAGATAAACGCTTTAATACTTTTAATTCTTTTTGCTCTGTTTCACTCTGAAGCAATTGCTATGGTGTTCCCCATTACTAAGGGGTGTGATGTGAGACCGCCTACTTTTGTGCAACTCTGATTAAGTAGACAAGGAAGAAGGGCACAGTTCCTCCCTCACAGCCTGGAGTACACACTGAACTTCCATCTGAAGAAATGTTAAGCCCATGTCCTAAGGAGAGCTAATGGGGGAAGGCCCTGGAGGATATTTGGTACCAATAAAAGTTTCTTGAGGGCCCAAGTGGCATTGAGTCAAGAAACAGCACTGAATATCTCCTGGTGAGGCATGAGGACCAGAGTCACCTCCCATATGGCTTCCTGTTCCTAGGAGCCCCATCAAGCGAATCATGCTAAGGCATTCTCCTACCTTTACTGTCTCCACGATCCCCTTTTTGGCCTTTTGGTCCTGAAATTCCAGGGGCTCCTACATTTCCTGGAGGCCCCGACTTCCCTGGAGGACCCCGCAAACCCCTGAGGACTTGACCTGTTGAGAGATAAAGGCAACATGTCCCAGTGGCTGTAACTCATTCTCTTTCCCCAGAAGTTCAAAGTTGGATTCACATCGCCTCCCAAAAAGAGCTGAAGAGCTAGTGATTGGTGACTTGGAGTGAAAAGATCCTTCTGCATCCCGGGTCTGGATGTCTGTCCTGGGGATAACACCACCTTATACATAGACCCCTGTATGGAAGTATGAAATTCAACACTGCTGTTGAGCATCATTGTTGGGGTGGCAGTGATTCTGTAGAGAGATTATAATGATGTGAAAAACAAGGTGTAATGAAAGTCAAGCCTCCCCAGGTCCCTGGGCTTCACCCCTGGGGACAAAGAACAGTCCCTAGCTGGAGATAAAAGGGAAGAAAGCCAGGGTACAGGGCTTCATACCTGGGTCTCCCTTCTCTCCCTTGGGTCCGTCTCTTCCGTCTCTGCCACAGGCTACCACAGAGCAGGTCTTCAGGGTGTTCTCACAGGTTTCTGACTTTGATAAGGACGTGCTCACCACACACAGGAGAAGGACAGGAAGCAACGGAAGCAGGAGCATGGTCCTTACCTCAGAGGGGAGAGAGTCAGTGAGATAAATCCCACTTCATTCAGTTTATGGCTCTTGATCTTAACTCTAGCACTCTGCACCCTGGACTGGGGACAGCAGATGTGAGTGACATCATAACCCCTGGCTGTGAACTGCTGAAGAGAGGTCACACTCAAGGCTATCAAAGCAAAAATGGGAGTCAAGTCAGGGATACAACCAAGAAAAGTACAAGAGTAAGAGGGCTTGTTCTCCCAAGGGGCCCAGAGTCCCTGTGGGCATGATATGTAGAGTTCAGCATCCTTCACCCTGAGGCTCTATGAACTCTGAAAATTATAAACCAGCCATGCTTGTGGAAGTCTGGCATGAATGCAGAACACGTAGCACCCAAAGGACCCTGGATCTCTTGACACCCCTTCTATTTCATAGGAGTCCCACTCTCCTACTTTTCCCTTCCTCTGTGGGTCCTCAACCTAGACTGTAGAGGACCCACAAGGTCTACTTCTCAGCCAGATATGACTTATATTTTGAGTAAACTTGCCTACTTTACATGCTTAGGCCTCACCTACTCTAGTGTTTATGATTATTTTGCCAACATGTGGTCAGCATCATATACAGAGTCTGTTTTGTGATAGGCATTTGCTGGACACAGACCACATTCAAAGTGGAGCCTTCTTGGGTCGTTGATCCTTTCCACAGAAGACTTTTTCTTGGCTTGAGATCGTGCCAGAAGGTGCTGTTTGCTGGAGAGAACTCAGGCTCCTACAATGCCTGCTCATGCAGGCCTGGAGCATTCCCCCACATGCTTCTCTCAGCAGAGCGATCTGGTTGTCCAAGTCCCACTCTGAGTCACAGGCCTTCCAGGGATGTCCCTCTCCTTTGTCCCAGCCTCTAATCGAAGTGTCCTTGGTCCTGGCTGAACAACAGCTGCACCTGCTCTTGCTCAATCAACCACCTCACTTTGTTTAACTTTTACCTTCCCCAGCACGCAGAAATAGGTGACCAATAGGAGGCATCTCCCGTGGTCACATCCTTCTCCACTTTCCTCTTTCTAGACTTTGTACAAATTTAAAACTCTAATCACACCGAGGACCACCCACAGTTACCCGTGGGTTGCACGTGTTGGTGGCACCACCCCTCTCCCCACTTCTACTTTTCCCTTTGGAAATGACTGGCCTCTGGTTTCCATAAGGTCAAGTTGATCTAGGAAGTGTCAGACAGCAAAGATCAGAGAGATACACCAGACCCTTGCCTGGACCTCACAAGGTCAAGCTGAGAAGCCATACTGCAGACCCAGGACACCACCATTTTTATCCCAAAATGACTTACTAGGGTTTCTTCAGAGCAAAGGGGCAGTGGAAGGAAAAGTGTCTCTCCAGTCCAGCTCCTGGTAGCTTCTTCCTCAATGACAGGCCCATTAGCCTAGTGACCAGTGACTAAACTAGACTGGCCTTCAACCCCAGATTAATAAGCAACTATCCTCAGAGCTGTTGTAATTGGGAAGCTGTCCAGTGCTGCTGATGGGATATCAGCTCATTATTGAGGAGCTCTCTGTTTTAATACTCTGACATCCTCCTGACACTGGGGGCCCTCCCAGCTCTCCCTCCATATAGCTTAGACACTCTGATCCTCTAGAACCTCAGGCTCTTGACGTGGCTCTATCAAGATTCTTCTTTCCATGAGATGTTGTACCAGACAAACACTTTCAATCAGGTGTACACAGGGAGGGATGCACCACACAGGAGTGCACAAGTCTTGTCAGGTCAGCCGCTATAACCAGTTTACCCCTCCATTTGTGTTTCATTTATTGTAGGGCTAGGTGAGGTCTTCCATCACTCTTCTCTTCCTTCTTCATTCAGAACATGTATTAAATGTCTCCTTCAGGAAGGTTCCAGGCCTAGGCACAAGGATAAGATAGATATAGATATATAGATATATATTGTGTATGGCTGTGTTGCCTGTGTGTATGTGTATGCACGTGTTTATGAGTGGTCCCAGAGGAGACCAGAAGAGGGTGTCAGATTCCTTGGAACTGGAGTTATAAACAATTCTGAGCTGCCACATGGGCACTAGAAACCAAATCTACGTCCTCTTCTGTAACTGCCATTAGTTACTTCACGGATTCTTCTTTCTTCCACCATTTTCCACCCTTTCAATTTCCCCTAACACTAGATAGGGGGAATAAAAGGATACAGAGAAAAGAGGAGTGATCCCTGAATGAAGTCAGGGATAGGGAAGAGGGTGTCATTATCATTAGACTACCTCCTGCTGATTAGGGGCATTGAGCCCTTGGGGTGAGGTTTATCTTCACAGTTAGGGTATCTAATTTCTCCTTGTTTCTTCTTTGCACATGACAACTTAATAAACCATGACTAACATTGACAAACAGCAACCAACAACAAACCAACACCCCACCCTGACAGCCTCTAGCATTTATATACCCTCCAAAAAGTCCATAAAATTCCAAGTCACACGTCACAGAAACTATCTGCAGCTGGCAAAATTACACCTCTGCTAGAGCATGAGGCAAATCATAATCAGCTGCTACAAAGAAGACCCATATCCCCACACCTAGGATTAAAACAGAAACATATTCGTATAATATTTCTGTGGGTTTTTAAAAAAGATTTACTTATTTTTTAAAAGATTTATTTATTTATTTATTATGTATACAGTGTTCTGCCTGCCTGCACACCTGCAGACCAGAAGAGGGCACCAGATCACGTTACAGATGGGAATTGAGCTCAGGACCTCTGGAAGAACAGTCAGTGCTCTTAACCTCTGAGCCATCTCTCTAGCCCTATTTCTGTGTCTTTTAAAGAAATCAAAACTCCAAAATTCCCACTACACTCTACAGGCAGCAAATGAGCCGTCTCTCCAGGCACATGGAAAGAAATGTGTGTTGACAACAAATTCAAAGCCAAATGCGGCCAGTGGCACAGCTGTCCACCCTGCTCAGGGTTTCCCTCTGTCTTTAGGTGTTGGCTGTTACTCAGAGTTCAGCTGAGATGTCTCAGGAGAAGGAGCGTTCTTAACTACTCAATGTTAAGTAGCTACTATGTTAATAAATTGTAATTCTCTGATCTAATTGCATGCCTGTTACTTGTATGTGAAATCATTTATTTGGTTGCCTATTTAGTGATCACCCCACATCTCTTTTGTTGTTGTTGTTGTTGTTGTTGTTGTTGTTGTTGTTGTTGATGATGATGGTGTTGATGATTTGTTTTTGAGACAAGGTCTCTATATGTAGTCCTGGCTACACTAGAGCTAGATCTGTAAACCACGCTGGCCTGTACGCACTGAGATCCTCTTGCTCTGCCTACTCCACACCTTTTTAATAATTATGAATGTAGTTCCCCCCTCTTTAATTTTTTTATTTATTATAATTTATTCACGTTACCTCCCAATTGTTATCCTTTCACTCTTACCTTCCTATTTCCACCCTCCCTCCCTCTCCCACCCTACTCCCCCTCCCCTAAACCTCTGACAGGAGAGGGTCCTCCTGCCTCACCTTCTGACCTGAGAGCCTATCAGGTCTCATCAGGATAGCTTGCATCCCCTTCCTCTGTGTGCCCAAAAGGCCTCTCCCCTTCCCCAAGGGGCGGTGATCAAATCGAAGGCACCAGAATTCCTGTCAGAGGCAGTTCTCTGTACACCACTGTAAATACTATTGAGGTTACAAGTTTAATGTTTATTTTATTAATGTTTATTTTTTTAAATAAGCTAATGTACTAGGGGCTAGGATGACTTGATTTCCTAATTAGCAGCCCTTCCCCTCCTGCGGTTTCTCCCTAAGCCAAGGACTATCAGACAAATGCCCAGGATAACTTCCATGACACCAGCACCAGCTTCTTTGAACACTGTACTTGAGGAAGCTACATTGCAACCACAGCTGATCACTGCTGAACCACAACTCTGGCTCTCAAGGCAGGGCCTTAGCTATGGCTGCATCAAATAGCTTACAGTAGCTCTTTTGCCACAATAAGTCTTAGTGATAACCCTATAACCATTTCTACTCAGGTCAGATGGGGACCACTTTACAAGGTAACCCAGTAGAAGGCCTGTGATAAGTGCAAATATAGTCCTTCATTTATATTAAGGACCATTGTGAATAGAGCAAATGTAATCTCTTAACTGTATGGAGGAGTGTGCTGATTTTTGCAAACTGCATACTTCATTTGCATGAAGAACTGTGGTCCTATGTATAAATACACCCTTTTGGCTATTGAAGCCAGCTTTGTGAGCCAGCAGAGGGCACTCTTCACTGCCTCCCCTATTGTTGCAATAAAGGCTTTAATCCCGTGGTCTTTCTTGCCTACATTTCATTTTTACCATTAATTACTACAGCATGCTGAACTGGCAACCCAAACGCAGGAGGTGAGGACCCCAATGAAGGAAGCAGCAGCTGCCACAAGCGGCAAAGTTATGGCAACATAGCGATGAGAGACTCTGCTGAAGCAATACAGAGAGGGGCTAGAGCAGAGATGACTGGGAGCAGAAACGATGGAGACAGGGCTGTGAAGAGATGAAGATGAGCAACTGTGAGCCTTGGTCTTTGGGGAGGGAGGGGAGGGTTAAGTAAACTACTAAGCCTTCATGGCCAAGGGTCTCAGATACTCTAGACCTGAGGACTGTAACACTAGCTGCTGTCAAGGGCTGAGGGTCCTGACACAGTAGGCCTGTATGCTACTGGGGGGGCCTGTATGAGCACTGTAATTCAACAAGGTCCAACCTGCTGCTACCTGCTGTTGCCACTCAATGCTGCTAGAAGCCACTAGCTGTTAAGTGCTTGGGCCACTCACGGTTAAAGCCCAGAGCGCTAAGCTGCCAATCTAAGTGTCCCAGAGCCATAAGTCCCTTGCTTCTTGAGTACTAGGCTCGTCCCCTTCAGGGTTTGGAGCCTTAAGGCTCTGCTTTGCCAGTCTGTACACTAGCTCTTGGGTTCCAAGGGCTGAGAATGATCATCACTGAAAGATCTCATGGTTACCTTGTCTGCTCATGGGTCCCGCCCAGGTAAAATAAGAGAACCCAACCAGCTTTTCAATAAACTGTCTACCTGACAGAGCGCCCCCAAATTATCAGTGATAAGAAAGCTCTGTGAGGGAAATGAACCCTCAGCATCATGTCCTCGGAGCGGACCTTGTGGCTTCTCTGTCTGGGCCCATTTCACCAGTGTCAATACTTTCCTTGGGCAGGAACGACATACAATTCATTTGTTGTCCTCAGAGTGTTAACAGAGGCCTGGGCACATAGGAAGGACCCGGTGAGAGAGGGAAGACAGAAGCTTGGCAGCCAACAGAGCGGGCTGAGGCCCCTTGAGCTTGGGTTTCTGGGAGTGTCAGTGCTTGCAGTCAGAGGCTGGGGTTTCTGGGAGTGTCAGCGCTTGCAGTCAGAGGCTGGTCAAGGGGCCCGAGTCCCTGACGTGACCTTTGATGCCTACATTCCTGCAAGCTCAGATCTACTCATCGAAACCATTGTCTTACCAAACAACCTGAGAGGTTTGTTTTCCCCAGAATAGTTGGCTCAGGTCACTTCCTGTGACTCTGTGGTTAGTATTGCAGCTTCTCAAGGGTCATAAGTTGATGTTTACTCAATACATCATGTCCCCTCTTTATTCCTGCTAGGGGGAGCCTGCCATGTATCTACACAGGCCCTTAATGTTAAGACGATGCCTTTTTGGGATTGCAGTTTTCACCATTGGTACAAACTGCTGGGCCCATAGGCTCAGAAAAACAAATGGCATTTATTGCATACAGCAAATGGGTAGATCGCTCCTAAAAATCAGGAGGTTAAAACTTAATAATTTACATAAACTCCACCCTAAGTAAACCACGGACTCAGAAAAAAAAAAGGTGTTTGAAGTGGGAGAGAGAACGTTATCTGTGAGCAAAGAAAAAGTCAGAAGCTCTGGCCTGGTTTAGTGGCACATGCCAGTCACCGTCGTGCTTGGAAAGCCAGCCTAGGCTGTCCAGTGAGCTTCAGTCTCGCCTTGGCTGCATAGTGTGACCTCATGCCAATAATCAAAATGAACCAAAAACGGAAAAAGGAAGGATGGTTACCTTAATGAACCAAAATAAGAAAAATCAGAAATAATAATAAAATATAAGTTGATCATATAAATAAATAAATAAATATTTGGCAGACATGACTGTGGTAGCTTGAATTCTTACATCCGTACTTTTGCTTCTTTCTTCTTATAGAATTATGTGCCCATGCCCTTTGCTAAAGTACTTTGCAGAGGGTCCACTTGAGCCTGGGGAGTAAACATTCATCCCTTTTGATGTTTGGCTTGGCTTTATGACTGAGCAGGTTGGAAGGAAGCTGTGGCCTCAAGGGTGCTCACAGGTTAAATGTGACCTAATTTGTTTCGTTCCCAGCCCTAGGAAGAATATGTCGCTGACAGCCATTGCCGGCAGGATAATTGCATAAACAGAGTAGACATGAACTCACCTGGAAGTCCTGGGCCCAGTCTATGCACTTGAGCCGAGGCAAATTCACCCAGTATTTTTCAAAGCTCAGCACACTGGGATAAAAAGGGGGTAAAACGGTACATGGAAGAAAAGTGAGTGCTGCTGTGAGCCTCTGAGATGGTGACTTCTTTTGTCCACAAACTGACGCATTATCAGTAACTATCGAAACAATTTAATAAACAGACAAATCAGGGAGGAAATGGAATAATACGTTGATATAGGCACTACTGATAATATAAATCTGTTATGTTCAATGGACTTTATAGCAATCTGAAGATTAGATAAAATTGATATTAGAAGGCAATTTAAAATTATGTAAATTGCCAGGCAGTGATGGTGCATCCCTTTAATCTCAACACTTGAGAGGCAGAGGCACTCAGATCTCTGAGTTCTAGGCCAACTTGATCTATAGAGTGAGTTTCAGGACATCCAGGGCTACCCAGAGAAACCCTGTCTTAAAAACTAAAAATTAATAAATATATATGTGTGTGTGTGTGTGTGTGTGTGTACAAGTTAGCCTAAGGAACATTAGAATGACTGACACATTATTTGTTGAAATAGACATAAAAAGTCACTATTTACCAATCAAGAAGTAAAGTTTTAAGATGAGTTTTATTAAATTTTTAGCTTTCATTTCTTTCTCATGTAAATGGATAAAAATTTTTAAACTGCACTCAAATGATTAGCTAAACATTCTTAATAAAAATTCAAAAGTTCATAACAAATGTCGAGAACTCTACTTATTTTTATATCTTTACTAATTCTTTGAGAATTCCATACAATGAATTTTTACTATATTTACCCCTCTTCCTCCTCCTCCTCCCCCTAACTCTTTTCAAGTCCACCCCTACCTCCTTACCCCTTCAACTTCCTAGTCTTTTTTTTTTTTATAACCAATCACTTCTAATTTGTGCAACCATATATTCCTTGTGTGAAGCTATCAGCTGGACCTTGTCTCCTACCAAGATCCATGCTCTTAAAGAAAACTGACTACTCTTCCCCCGAAACATCGATTATCAGTAGTTCCTCAGTTAGGAATAGGGTCTCATGACCCTTTGCAACGCATGCTAGGGAGTTGACTGGCCTGATCTTCTGCAGGTCTTGTGCAGGCAACCACGGCTGCTGTGAGCTGTGGGCAGCAGTCCAGCCATGTTCAGAAGACACTGTTTCGCTCCAGTCCTCTCTGAACTCTGGCTCTTACAATCTTTACAGCCCCCTTTCTGTGCTAGTTCCTGAGTGCTGGGGAAAGAGTGCCATACACATGTCATGTTTATCTTATTCCCAGCACCTTGGCCAGTTGTGAGTTTCCGTTATATTAGTTATGCCTCCTCCTCGTATCCTCTCCTCCTGGCACTGACCGGGATGCTTCCTCCCTTCAAGAAGGAAGAGAACTCTTAAAAAATGTGTGTGTGTGTGTGTGTATGTGTGGTGTGTGTGTGTGTGTGTGTGTGTGTGTGTGTGTGTGTGTGTGTGTTAGGATTTCTGTAGCTGTGAAGAGACACCATGACCGTGGCAACTCTTATAAGGAAACATGTAACTAAGGCTGGCTTACAGTTCAGAGGTTTAGTCCACTATCGTGACGGCCATGATTGTGGGAAGCATAGCGTTACAAAAGCAGACATGGTGCTGGAGAGGTGGCTGAGGGTTCTCCATATGGATCAGCAAACAGCAGGAAGAGAGTGAGACTGGGCCTGGCTTGGGCATCTGAAACCTCAAAGCTTGCCCTTAGTGATGCACTTCCTCTAAATAGATCCTTATGATCCTGTGGGGCCATTTTCATTCAAACCACTACAGTGTATGTATGTATGTATGCATGTATGTATGTATGTATGTATGTGTATGTGTAGAAATATAAATACAAACCACATAATTTGAAAAATCACTACTACAGCCTAGTGGCTTATATTATAGCCTCTAGAATCTGACTTCCTATTTCAGTAGTCTACAAAATAGCTGTGTGAGAACTGGTAAATATTTTTTATTTCTATGTACCTCAATATTCTAATCTATGGGTTGGGGGTGTTGTTTGGTTGGTTGGTTTGCTTTGGTTTTGGTTTTTTCAAGACAAGGTTTTCTGTAGCCCTGGATGTCCTGGGAGTTACTTTGTAGATCAGGTTGGCCTTGAACTCAGAGATCCACCTGCCTCTGCCTCCTCACTACTAGGGCTAAAACCTTGAGCCACTAACTCCCAGCTAATATTCCAATTTATAATTGAAAAAAATAATAGCATCTAGATTAGAGTCCCTGGCACAGAGTAAATGTCATGAGAATATTAACTATCAGGCCACATATGATATAGTGCTGGTGCCCTTGGTAGCCCTGCAAAGCCAGGTTCGGTTACCCTTACTCAATAAGGCAATTAAAAGGGTCAAATTAATAGTAAAAAACCAAAAAAGAGAAAATGTATTCAACGTAGTCACATTAGGAAGAGGGACAAAGAGACCCAGTGATCCCTAAGTCTATTTTCGGGGTGAACATGAGATGCTGAAGAAAGCCAGGATTATGCACAGTCAGGCAGTCCTAATCAAGCTGTGGTCTCACCCATCTTTAATCCACAGTCACCTTGGCTATAAGGTGGTCTGAAGACTTGTCAGAATGCTGTGAAATTCCTACCGGGGAGGCAAATCCCTCCTCTGGCTGGCATCAGGCTGCATCCTTTTCCTTCTCCCAACACAGGATTCCTGGAGGACATTTCAGTCCCCTGAGGTACCTTGTTTCATGTCTGATAGCCCAAGGGAGTAACACAAGTGTCACTCTAGAATCTTCTCATTTGTTTTAGGATGCAGCTTGGCCACATGAAATTGTACACATAGATGCTATTTTAGGTTACATGAAAGATGAAATGTATTGGTCCAAAGGTGAGACATGTCTGTTCTTACAGGGAATTACTGGTCAACGAGGACATTGTTGCTTCTCAGAACACACCGACTGGTTGGGTCTGATTGTTCAGTGGCTTCTGACAATTCCTCTTGGTAACTAGTTCCTTTGGGAAAGGCTGTGTAAGGGCCTCCCATGAACCGCTGTCATCAGTTGCACATGTATGTCAACAGTGTCTTGTTGCTGGGACCCTGTGTTTTAGGGACCAACTGCTTATGTGTAGGGACTAAATGGCAGGTCACTTCTGTGACCTGGCATTCACACAACCCATAAGAAGGTTTTTCTGAGAAGTGAGTGATACCACATTGTCCTAGCATTGTATGGCCCAGTTTCGTCCCATTTTTCTTTTTTATTTTTTGATACATGCTGCTAGTTGGTTATTTATTTATCCACTTTATTTTATTTTTAAGATTATAATATAATTACAATATTTCTCACATCTTTTTCCCTTCAAATTCTTTCATATACCCTCCCTGCTCTTCTTCAAATTCATGTCCTCTTTGTTCACTAATTGTTATTATATGTATATAGATTTCTAATTGTTATTATATGTATATATGTATATAGATTCCTAACTATAACCTACTCCTCAACCTAAATAATTTTACTCGAGTCTATGTTTTCATGACCTTTGGCACTGGACAACCAACTGGTGTGCTAATCTCTGGGGATGATTGCTTCTCCCACTCCCAGCTACCCTCATTGCCTGTAGTTCTTTGCATAAGCTTGAGGCCTCATTTCTTCCCTCCTCATCACTCAGCAAAAACAGTGCTGGCTCAGCACTGAAGCACTCCTAGGACTGGGAATGACTCTTTTGCCTTCCTTCGGTGGCATCTTAATCAAGGAAGCTGAGGGGATGTAAACATCTTTAACTCATAAAGATTAGAAGAAGAGTGGTCTCATGGGCAGACTAGAGGAAAGGACACTTCTCACTATGCAAGTTCAGAGGTCAACAAGGGTGGTCAGCTTCCTTTTCCCACTCCACTCTTGGTTAGACTGGAGACAGGGGGGCTAGTAACATTCCCAGTGAACAGTCTTCTCTTTGCAGCCCCAGTGGTAGCAATCTTGGGGTCTTTCTTCAGACTCAGAATCTCTTAGTTTCAGCTGTGTAGTGGATGCCAACAACCAAGACAAGGCGCTAGATCCACTCACGATGAACTTTTTCCTATGGTATTAGACCAAAGAAAATGCTAGAAAGTCATGAAATAGTTCATTGTACACATTCTTGACTTCAACAACAGCAAAATGTACTTTAGTGGGTTAGGGGTATAGCCCAGTGGCTGAGTGTCTGCCTAGTCCAGCCCTAGATTTGATCCTCAGCCCTGCAAAAATAACTGGAAATAAATCTTGGAAAACTAAGAAAAGGAGGGAGCTTTACTACCTTGGCCCAAGGTATCTCTTAGAAACCTAAAACATGTGATTTTTGAAAAATTCAACATACAAAAGAATGAGTTTCACTATGACATTTTCGTACATGAATAATTTATAGTTTGCTATGTTTCCATCTCTTGGTCTTTCTTCCGTCCCCCACTGGCCCTCCCTTCCACTAAATGTCCTGTCTGATTTCATGTTGGGGGGTAGGATAGGGCATGAATGTACATAGATATATTTAAATATAGTTTTTACATAAAATAGAAAATGTTGCATTTTCCTGAGTCTGGCTTATTTCTGGAAATTGCTTTCCAGAACATAAGTTTCCTCACAGCTGACATAATTCTATTGCTCTTTATCTTAGAATACGACTCAACTTTGGATGTATGCCATGCTTTCTTTGTCTCCTCATCTGTCGTTGGACACCTAGGTTGATTCCATAATTTAACTATTGTGAATATTGACATAACAAGCAGTCATGTGCAAGGGTCACTGTGTTATATGAATTCAGAGTCCTTCAGGCATGTGCTTGGGAAAAGTGTAAGAATGAATTTTCGATGGTGAAACATTAGAAATTCTCCTATGATGCATTAGGAGAACATACTCATATATATGCTTTATATGCTCCAATGGATGCCCACACATCCATGCACACATGGGCAGAACTACATGAAATTAGTGACTGAAGAAGGGGAGCACATGAAGTTGGGAGGTAACTGTGCAGAGGGAGATCAAGAGGGGTTGGAAGAGGGAAATGAGAGTGGGTGTGATCATATCTCATTATATACATATATGAACATATACATATATGTTTATATACATATAAATGAACAGGAAGAAAACATCATTTGTAAATGCAATGTTACACATGTAAATCTAGAAAAGGGTAACCTATATTGAAAGTATTGAGAAAAAATAGGAATCCAAAAACCTTGTTGGGTATAAGATCAATTTTTTAAAATCATGCTTTCCCCCAAATCAGCAAGAGATCACTTTTAAAAAGTATCAAAAGTACTGTAGTAACAATATCAAGTAATGTTATAAGAAATAAACCTAATAGGAAATGGGGCAATGTCAACTTTTAGAGCTTTAGACTGTTGATCTTTAAAACTGAGAATATGGGTTTCTTTTTCTTGCTTCTTTTATCTCAGGAAATCCTCAACAGCTTTTATGTTGAGTTCTAAGCACACAGGGTAGAAGGGTCAGCTTAGCAGTTAACATTTATGACAGTACAAGCAACAATTCTCCATCTGGCTTTGTTCCTGGGCTTCCTTTTGCCCAAGAAAAGATGGAGAATTGGGGAGAGTGTCAGAAGGTGGGAACACTGGAACCTTCTAGAGATAAAATGTATAGGTGGCTGTGTCTTCAAGGCATAGTTACACTCCTATGGATACCTGGGATGTGGGTCCTAGTCCCACTCCACACAGGTGAGACTAGAGTGGGTCACATAATCCACTCCAAGTATTTGAGACTGGGATGATTGACAGAAACCTGCACCTTGAGTCCCACCTCCACCCATGGCACAGCAGAAACCCTCCCAGTTGCTGAACAGGGGTTGAAAAGACCTTGTCACTCCTCGCCATGGACCGTATGGGCTCAGATATGAAGTTACCTTGACACCAGCCATCAGCATGAGTGTCATGTTCTTCCAGATACCTCTTTAGCTCTCCTGCCCCTAATCTGGTTCTGTGGCATCATATAAAGATTAAATGATATCTAATAACAAATGTGATTAGCGCTTGTCAAGGTACTTGGTATACAGCATGTGATCAACAGTCTGTGCTGTAGTAATTGTTATGGGCAGTGATTTTTGACAGACAGAATAAATATAATAATTACTTTATTTCCATCCATAGATGAGGAAATGGGCTCAAAGAAAACAATTATCTCCAAGGATCACCAAAAGACAGCCTAACACCTAGAACACCATTGATGATTTATATGAAATAACTGATTGAGTTAATGAGAGGAGAAAACAGGGCAGTTGGTGTAATGTATGCCCCAGGAATACGGAGTGAAATGTGGCTGCATCTATTAGCAGGAAATTACTTGAGTTAGGGTTTGGGGTGGGAAAAGTGGTTCTCCCAAAAATCCAAGGTGGACGCTGTTAGGTCAAGAGGACAAGTTGGCACATCCAGACCTAAAAGGGGGGGGCATACATGCCAACCAGGGAGGGTTTGTTCCACCAGTACTAAGCTGTGGCCCTACCTGGTTACCTGACTTCTTGGAGACCACGTTTGCCTTGAAAGTATAGATGCTGCAGATGACGCTAATCATGGCCTAGCTCCATATACTAGGCATTTCCCAGAAATCCCTTATGGTTATCTTTATGTTTAACCTGGACTTCTAAATCTTGGGACAGTGAAAGGGTGGGCTGCAGAAGAAAAGTAGAAAGGTCAGGAGGTAGACGCTTTCTGTGTAATTTAGAGGGTCCTTCCATGCTGCGCCTTCATGACCACCATGAAGGAACTGGACAAGGTGAGAAAAAACGGAAGTTATCTGCCTCATGGTGAAGGCCAAGGTCGGCAGTGGCTGCCTGGAGTGATTGCTCAGGGAACTTAAGGGGTTGTTCAGCATGTACTAATGAGTATGGAGGACAGTTTGGGGCCCATGTGGGAGTCTAAGGATGCCTCTAATTCCGGTAGCCACAAAGAAATTTGGTTAAAGGGGAGTTACAGAGTCTAAACAGATCAGCTGGATCATCAAGATAGAGGCTGAAAGACAATGTGAGATTTTATTTTATTTTTCTCATCCAGGCATTTGATCAAAATTCACAAATGGCCAGCCGGTACTGCAGGCAGTTCTTATCATTCCATCTCCCATCTGTGTACATTTCTACACACTTCTCTTTGCCCCGACCCCTGGGCTCCCCTGGGTACCAGTTGGTGTAGTTCACAGAAGCCCCATCCAGGTAGAGGAAGTCGCCGGAAGTCTCATCTTCAAACATACCCAAGTAGGTATAGATGTTGTATTTCTTCACAATGTTTGAGATGGCCTCATTCTCCTCTGGACTCCTCGGCACAGCAATGTTGCCCCCTGCTCTAATACACATCTCTCTGATGGCATCAAAGCTCTCCGACTGCCCATTGGTGGAGAAGACTTTCTCTCCCACTGACAGCATGGATCCTTGCAAGCTGAGGACTAAGCAAAGGAGCCTGAGTTAAGCCACTGACCCTGTATCTCCATCTACTCCATTGGTTTGGGCTCTTGCCCTCCAGCTTTCTCCACAATCTCTCCATCTCTGCTTTTCTCGGTGTTTTCCCTTCCTCTTCCAGGCCTAGTTTTTAAATCATCTCTCTGTTCACATCCCCTCCTCCAACAATTACTTATTACGAGAATCTGCAGTTGTATGACTGACAATGATGTCGGGAGCAAATCCTTTCTCTAAGGCCCCATGTCCACACTTACTTGCTAGGCACTTAGGTTCTGTATCCTGGTACTAATCATTATAAGGAAGCGTTGAGAGGCCTGTGCTTGGTGAGAGCCCCGCCCCTAGCCCCTGAGCATCCCCTTACCTCCCATTGTTTGCTGAATCTGATGTTTGATCTCATAGAGTTCAGCCTGGAGCTCCTCATCCAGGTAAGCTGGAAACCCTGTGGAGACCACACACACTCAGGATGGGGGCAATCCACCAACGAGCTCCAATTGCGACCAGTCAGGTGTTCTGCCAGCTGCTAGGCTGGAGTTCTGTCATCCAATGCCATGCCCAGAGCCTAGGCACCAGTTTCAAGGGTCCAGAAGCAGAGCTCCCATACTCATCTCTTAATGTGACCTTAAGCCTGCTCGGCTTCCCTGATCTACTTTCCTGTGTCCCTTGACTGGCCCTTCATGTCCATGTATGCAGTTTTGTTTGTTTGCTTGTTTGTTTTGGGTTTTTTTTTTTTTTTGGCTTATGAAACCACTCCCCATACACTACACTACAAGATCAACAATATTGACCTCTGGACTCACCTGATAGGCCACTATACTATGCAGACCCTGGAGCTTGCGTCAGCATGTTGGAGTCTTGCTCACACTATGTTCCTAGATTCCAGGCCCACATAACCCTGTCAGCTTTTCTAGATACCCAGATCCTCAGTCTGAAAAAGGACTCCTAGGCCTCCAAGCACTGTTCCCCTTCCTTCCCCTACAGGACACCATGTGTCTCTCCATCAGCGGCCATGATGCTTGGCAGTCTCTGGAAATGTTATTCAAACTCCTATGATTTCTCTCTTCACCTTCATACTTTCTTGCGTAGGTTTAGCAGTGTGCCTTGGGCTCTGCCTTCCATCCCTCACATGATTGGCATGCTGCACCACATCATCACTTCCCACTGGCCCCAGCCCTGATGCTCACCTGGAAGGCCTCTCTCTCCCGGAACTCCCTTATCTCCGTGTTCTCCGGGTGCACCAGGGGCTCCAGGCAGCCCATCACGCCCAGGAAGACCTGGCATTCCTCCAGGAGGGCCCATGGGACCTACAGAGTAAAGGGGACACAGACTTGGGGATCTCTATTAGCATGTGGGTGACTTGCTCTTCTCTCCACTGAAACTTTAAAGACACAGGCTCCAGCTAAGGACCCCAGAAAAGTTGCATCAGCTAGAGCCCTAGAAAGATGGTCCTCCTGAAAACAGGTCCCTGTCGCTGAGCTAAAGATGAGTTCTCCCATACAGTACCTGGAGGTCCAGGGTCTCCTTTGACACCATCTCTCCCATCTCTGCCAGGCAGGCCATGATTTCCTGGAGTGCCAGGGATGCCAGGGCTTCCGGCGCACACTTCTGTCCTGTTGCACTTGACACCAGCAACAACAGTCAAGAAGAGAGTGAAGGTCAAAGAACACAGTGACATGGTTCCTGTACCCGTGGCTTCTCCTGCAAGAATAAAGGACAGCCAGCTTTTCTGCAGCATTAGCATAACTCTCCTCTGCCCTCTTCCCATCCCCCCATTCCTGCCGCACTTCATGTGACCCAGGAACACAGAAGAGCATAACAGGCAGGTACAGTCAAGATTACCAGGAAGACCCTAACTGTCTTCAGTGAGAAAGCCCCAGAACTATCTGATGGCTAACACAACCACATTCCAGCCCTCCGGCTTCAGTTAATGTGATTCCTAAACAGAAGAGGAGAACGTCATCAGGTGAGTCAGAGGCCTGAGTGCTCCGGAGTCTCTTTACTGTACTAACCTCACTGCGTACCCGCAGGGAACTCGCTGTACCTTCTCTGTCCTTAGCTAAACCTGCTGTGCTCTGTAGACAATCCTGCTAGGGTTGTCTGTTAGGACATGTGTGGTCACCAGTTTACTCCATCTGTCCCTCAGTGTTTTAAGTTACTCTGTTTTGAGTTCTCCGGGATCAAAGAGACCCAAGGATAAACAGAGAAAAGCAGGTTTCACAGTCCTACTAAAATATCAGCGGTAAGCAGTACCTTCCTGCCCCGTCATCCTTTGATTAACTGTGAGGATCTTACTGTCAGAAACCCATACACCCTCGGATGCTCAGGGGCTTGTGGCCAAGCTCACCTGCACACAGAGCCTGCAGGCTGTGTGGATAGCTGCCTCCAAATCAGAGTGGACAGGTGGACAGCATCGTTTATAGACATGTAGGCTGACAGCTTTCCCCACCTCCGAGGCCCTGTCACAAAAGAGGGCCCCCGGCAAGAAGGAGTCATCTTGTTTACACAGCTCAGTTTCCTTCTGAGCACTTCACAAGAAGAGCACTTAGAAGCCTTAAGGGGAGCACAGAATCTGCAGCAGGCAAACTCCAGGTGTGTGAAAAGGGAATCTTTCTCTTGTCAAGGCCAACCTTCTATTCCGGCTTAACACTCTCGGATAGCAGTACAAAATGAAAGCCTCTACCCAGGTCCCATGACCACCCAGAAAAGAGAAGCAAACCACCAGAATGAACCAGATATGTAAATATCAGCCTCCCCCCAAATCAATCTGTTAAATCCAGCTACTCTATCACCAATGGCCATAGAAAATAAAGCAGAAAGGTAATTATAATGTTGAAAATTAATAAAAGTAACAGGAATAGTTGGGTGTGGTGGCACATGCCTTTAATCTCAGCACTTGGGAGGCAGAGGCAGGTGGATCTTTGTGAGTTCGAGGCCAGCCTGGTCTACAAAGAGAGTCCAGGACAGCCAGGGCTACACAGAGAACCCCTGTTTCGAAAAACAAAAAAAACAAAACAAAACAAAAAAACAGAAAAAGAAAGAAAGAAGAAGAAAAAGACAGGAATAATAACAAGGAAACTAAATAAAGGAGGCTTGGGGAAAATAAAAAAATGAAGAAGCAAGGTTAAATAAAAGAATATGTAGGGAGGGAAAAAAAGAGAGCAAAGATGAAACAAGACACGCACACACACAACCTTTTACAAAATAAAATCACAAAAATTAGGTAAAAGTAAGAAGAAGAATGGAAGAATTTAAAGAAATAAAACAAAGTGCAAAGCAGAGGCTGAAGAGATGGTCCAGCGAGGAAAGTGCTTGCTATGCAAGTGTGAAGGTCTGGCCTGCATCCCCGGAACAACGTAAAGCAAGGCTCAGTGGCACTTTGTAGTCCCAGCTGTCCTCTGTCCACACAGGGATTGCATACAGGAGAATCCCCTGAATGTCACTCCTCAGCTAGCCTGCAGTGCACGGTGGCAATCCAGACCCTGCGTGAAGCAAGGCAGAAGATGGGGGCTGACACTCAAGGTTGTCCTCCTGCCTCCACATGTGTGCAGTGCCAGATGCATGCCTACACACACACACACACACACACACACACACACACACACACACACACGAATGTGCAAAGAAGACATACAGACATCCATTTACACACTAAAAGAGATTCAACACCACTGTCAGCCATGGAACTGTAGGCCAGCACTGCAATAGGGTGCCACTGTACAGCCACTCAGATGGCTGTAAGTAACCAGCAGAAGGAGCAGCAGCAAGTGCTGAGCACCCGTAGAAGCTGGACGGCTCAGATGCTGCTGGTTGAACGGACAATAACACGGTGATCTCAGAAGACACCTTGGGAGCTCCTCAAAATATTAACCAGAGAATTATTCTTATGATGCAACTCAGTTCCCAGCTTTACACCTAAAAATAACTGGAAGTGGGTATTCCAAGACTTGTGCACAGCTGTTCTGACCAAAGGATGCAAATAGTCCTGATGTTCACTCATGACTCAGCGATGAGCAAGCAAGATGTGACGGCGCGTTGCTTAGCCATTAGGATGGAAGTAAAGATATGTGCTACACTATGGGAAAACCTTGAAAGAATTTTGCTAAACTAATGGCACCAAAAAATTGAATTATTCTTATTATATTAAATGTCTAGAGTAGGCAAGGCATCCAGACGGAATGTAAAGTCACCACTAACAGGTGAGGGAGAGAGAAACGAACAGTGACTGCTTAATATAGGGTTTCTTCAGGGGAATGATAAAATATTCTGCAATTAGATAATGGTAGTGACACAACATATAAGGCAACTGACTTACGTACTTCCAAGTGACAGACTTTTAAAATGTATATCAATTCAATTTTTTTGTTTTCATAGTGAAATACTTGATCCCAGAAAATGCACTTAAATAGGCGTTTGTTTATCTTAGCAAGATCTTACCTATTGCTGCAGCTCATACATATAATCTAGTCCCTGGAAGGCTGACAGGGCGGTTACATGGGTAGTTCAAGAAAATCTTGGAGACAAAATAAGATCCTGTCTCAAAAAGCAAGCAAGCAAATAACTCACAAACAAGAAGTTTACTTATCGAGGCTGGAGAGATGAAGAGCACTGACTGCTCTTCCAGAGGTCCTGAGTTCAATTCCCAGCAACCACATGGTGCCTCACAACCATCTATAATGTGATCTGGTGCCCTCTTCTGGCCTGCAGGTGTACATGCAGGCAGAGCACTCATTAATACAATTTTAAAAGTTTACTTATCAGCAACTTCCTTAGATGTCAAAGGACTAAATATTTCTGTTAAAAGTAGATGAGCCTGGTGGCATAGGCTTATAACACCAGATATCTAGGGGTCTGAGGCAGGAGGATTGCAAGCTCAAGGCTTGCCTGGGCTACAGAGTGAGTTCAAGGTTAGCCTAGACAACTTAGTGAGACATTATCTGAAAAAAAAATAAGAAAAGTAGAAATTGGAGCTGAGGATATAGGTCTGTGGTAGACTATGTCTCTACATGACCACCCCCAGAAAAATCAAGAACCCAGTTGGGAGTCACTGTGTCCTTTGATGTTCTTCCCAGGAGTAAAAGAGTGGCACTGTTTGCATCACGGGGTCCCCAGCCACCCTCAGGTCCACTATGGTCAAGGTGGCAAAGGCAGTGCTGGATGAATTATAAGGAACTAAAAGTTCTAGGATGTACAGCATCTGACACAGTGGGCCGCGGGCTGCTGTCCTTAATCAGAAAGATCCTTGAAGCCCCCAAGAGACGGTTGTTTTCTAAGCCTGTGGCCTCTCCTCCACTTCAGACTCTAAAATAACTGCTCTAAGATCAATATAGCCTGGTGCCAGGCACTACCTCTAACACTAGAAGTGTGGGAAACCATCCTCCCCCCCCCCATCTCCCGTCATAAGTACCAGGCTTTTATACCTCAAAGCAGACCAGGAGGCAGACAGAAAACACACATGTGCAGAATTTACCCCCACCCCCACCCCCGCACACACACACACTTAACTGGGAGCTGTAACTTGTTGACCATAGTAACTTTGCAACAGGCCTCAGTGATTGCATCTGTAAAGTAAATGGTTGCACTTGTGAAACTAGATAGTTCTTGACTGATGGTTGCTGCAGGCATGACATGGAACAGCGGTTTTGTGTTTTGTGTTGGTCCTACTCTTTAATAAAGGACTCTCTCAACAAAGGAGAAAAACGGAACATTATACGGGACAGGAGGGTTCTGGGGCACAGGTACAGTAAGGCCTCCAGGAGCCCTGGGTGGAAGGAAAGTAATGCATCAATTACAGGGCCTCCTCCTCCCTCCTGGAATGAGCCGAACTGCCAAGGGGCCCTTTTCACAGGTGTTGTGTGGGTCAGCCCTGCCCTCTGCTGGCTTCATGGGGAAATGCAGCCAACTGAAGGGCTGCTTTGACTCAGGAGGCCTGACAAGGCAGGACACGGGGTTACCTCACTAAGCCTTCTTGTAAATTTGTCTTCTAAAGTTCTATTTAGATTTCCCTGAAGACTCCAGTGCAGACTCTGTCCACAATAACCAAAGCCTTGAGCCAGCCTCAGATTGCCCTTTCAATCTACAGGGTGGATCTGACGTAGGCCTCAGCTCCCAAGACTGCCCGCCATATCACCCAGGAGCTCTGGCCTTATGCATTCTTTGTCTACGGTGCATGAACCCTGACATGGGTGACCATGGTTCAGCCACACTGCTGAGAGTAACAGCACCGGCTTCCCAGCCTTGGCCCTGAGGCTGCAGTCCACAGACTCAGTACAAGCTGCCCTGAAGCCCTGAGCACGTGAACTGTAAGGATGATGGTAGTGTTGAGGCAGGCTCTTGCGGCTCAGACGCTCTGAAGAGGTGAAGAAGGCCTGAGGAACTCAAGAGACTGCGGACTTTCTCCTTTCCTGAGAAGCTGAGCTCAGCTTGGCCATGGCCAGGACCCACGTGGCCATGTGGTAACAACCCTGCTGAAGCCAGACAAGCAGGGCTCCGCGGGGCCCCGTCCCATACACGTGCACTCCACAAATTCAACCTAATCAAATCATGATTGAGTCAAATTATGAGAAGCTACAAAGAGCCTTCTCTCCTCTCTTCCCTAAGCCGCATGAGAGCAGGAGCTTAGAGTGCTCTGCCACTTTAAACACCTCCGGCTGAGCTGCCGCAGATAGGATACTTAGGGTAGTGTGTATACGTTAAATGGTCACAATTTATTAAATACTATAAGTTTATAAGAGTGCTGGGATGCAATTTGAGAAAAAAGTATACTTGGTTTCAAAATATTTTTGACTAAACACATCTATTGACAACTCACAAAACATGTTTGCAGTAAAGTGAGAGTTTCACAGAACCTCACATGGAGCAGAGATTTGGCCCAGTAAGACATTCCTAGACCTGCCTGCCTCTGCCTCCCTGAATGCTGGGATTAAAGGCATGTACTGCCACACCCAGTTTGTGTGTGTGTGTGTGTGTGTGTGTGTGTGTGTTGTTGTTGTTGTTGTTGTTTGTAAACTTGTCACAAACTAGAGTCATTTGGGAAGAGGGAACCTCAATTTGGAAAATGACTCTGATTGCCTATAGGCAAGCCTCTAGGTATTTTATTGACTAATAATTGCTGTAGAAGGTTCCAGCTCACTGCTTTGTATAAGAAAGTAGGGTGAGCCAGCCATGGGCAACAAGCCAGTCAGCAGTGTTCCCTCATGGCTTCAGTGCCTTCCTCCATGTTCCTGCCCTGACCTCCTTTCATAATGGCCTACCACTTTAGGCTGAAATAAACCCTTTTCTCATTAACTTGCTCTTCATGGTGTTTTATCACAGTGATAGAAAACAAAGACATCCATATTTTGCTATGA